>NW_027099657.1:0-24758 GCF_031753505.1 Anomalospiza imberbis | reverse complement strand
GGGGGGTCAGGGTGGTTTGGGACAGACCCCCCCCCTTGCTGGGCTGGCCCCAGGGGGAGTTTGGGATCCCCTGTGGGGTTTTTAGGAGTTCCCTTGGAGAATTTGGGGGATTTGGGGGTGGTGTTAGGGTCCCCTATAGATGTTTTGGGGTGACTGTGGGGTATTCGGGGTTCTTACAGGTTTTGGGAGGTCTTGATGGGGTATTTGGGGTCTCTGTGGGGTATTTGGGGTTCTTAGAGGTCTGGGGAGATTTTTATGGTTATTTGGGGGTTTCTGTGGGTTCTTTGGGGTCTCTGGGGGGTATTTCGCGTCTCTAAGGGGTATCCGGCCCCCCCCCCGTGCATTTTTTTGGGGTCCCCCGCGGGCTCTGGGGTCCCGCTGACCCCCCGGTGCCCCCCAGATCCTGCTGCCCCTCATCAACCAGTACTTCCACAACCACTGCCTCTACTTCCTGTCCACCCCGGCCCAGGTGCTGGGCAGCGGCGGCCACGCCTCCAACAAGGAGAAGGAGATGATCACCAGGTGGGACCCCAAAACCCCCCAAAATCCCACCCCAACCCCCCCCCCCACCCCGAGGCCAAAATCCCAACCCTGAAATCCTCCCCAAAAATCCCACCCCAAACCCCCCCGAGGCCAAAATCCCAACCCCGAACTCTCCCCCCAAAATCCCAACCCCGAAATCCCCCCCAAAATCCCACCCCAAAACCCCCCCGAGGCCAAAATCCCAACCCCGAGCCCTCCCCCCAAAATCCCAACCCCGAATTCCCCCTCAAAATCCCACCCCAAAAACCCCCCCCCCGAGGCCAAAATCCCAACCCCGAAATCCCCCCCAAAATCCCAACCCCGAAATCGCCCCCAAAATCCCCCCCCAAAATCCCACCCCAAAACCCCCCCCGAGGCCAAAATCCCAACTCCGAACCCTCCCCCCAAAATCCCAACCCCGAAATCCCCCCCCAAAATCCCACCCCAAACCCCCGCACCCCGAGGCCAAAATCGCAACCCCGAACCCTCCCCCCAAAATCCCAACCCCAAAACCCCCTGAGCCCCAAACCCCAACCCTAAAACCCCCCCAAAATCCCACCCCAAAACCTCCCGAGCCCCAAATCCCAACCCTAAAATCCTCCCAAAACCCCCAGCACCCCCAAACGCCAAAATCCATGGTGTGGGATCCCCCGGGGGGGGTTGGGTTTTGGGGACCCCCCTGACCACTTTGTGTCCCCCCCCTGCTGTGGGGTTTGGGGTTTTGGGGAGCCCCCTGACCCCCCCCCTTTTTGTCCCCCCTCCCCTCCAGCCTGTTCTGCAAACTGGCCGCGCTCGTCCGGCACCGCGTGTCACTGTTCGGTAACGGGGGACACTGTGGGGATACTGGGGACACTGGGGGACACTGGGGGGCACTGGGGGACACTGGGGGACACTGGGGACACCGGGGGACACTGGGGGACACTGGGGGACACTGGGGGACACTGGGGACAGTGGGGGACACTGGGGGGCACTGGGACACACTGGGGGGCACTGGGGGACACTGGGGGACACTGGGGACACACTGGGGGGGACTGGGGGACACTGGGGACAGTGGTGGGACCCTGGGGGGCGCTGGGGGGTACTGGGGGACACTGGGGGACACTGGGGACACACTGGGGGGGGGACTGGGGGACACTGAGGACACTGGGGACACTGTGGGGGGCACTGGGGACACTGGGGGGGCACTGGGGGGCCCTGGGACACACTGGGGGGCACTGGGGACACTGGGGGGCACTGGGGGCACTGGGGACAGTGGGGGGACACTGGGGGGCACTGGGACACACTGGGGACACTGGGGACATTGCGGGGGGCACTGGGGACACTGGAGCCACACTGGGGACACTGGGGCGACACTGGAGGGGCACTGGAGACACTAGGGGGGGCACTGGGAGGACTGGGGGCACACTGGGGACACTGGGGGGCACTGGAGGGGCACTGGAGACACTAGGGGGGCACTGGGAGGACTGGGGGCACACTGGGGACACTGAGGGCACTGGGGACACTGGGGCCAGCCGGTGTCACTGTCCCCCCCAGGGACGGACGCCCCGGCCGTGGTGAACTGTCTGCTCATCCTGGCCCGCTCCCTGGACGCCAGGTGAGCGGTGGCACCGCGGCCACGTGGCCGTGTGTGTGTGTGTGTGTGTGTGTCTGTCACTGTGTCCCCGATGTCCCCAGTGTCCCGATGTCCCCAATGCCCCCAGTGTCCCCAATGCCCTCGATGTCCCGAGTGTCCGCAATGCCACCAATGCCCCCAGTGTCCCCCAGTGTCCCCCAATGCCCTCGATGTCCCCAATGCCCCCAGTGTCCCTGCTGTCCCCAATGCCCTCGATGTCCCAAGTGTCCCCAATGCCCCCAGTGTCCCTGCTGTCTCCAATGTCCCCAATGCCCTCGATGTCCCGAGTGTCCCCCAGTGTTCCCATTGTCCCCAGTGTCCCGATGTCCCCAATGCCCCCAGTGTCCCCAATGCCCTCGATGTCCCCGATGTCCCCAGTGTCCCCAGGACGGTGATGAAGTCGGGCCCCGAGATCGTCAAGGCCGGGCTGCGCTCGTTCTTCGAGTCGGCGGCCGAGGACATGGAGAAGTTGGGGGAGCAGCTGCGGCTGGGCCGGGGGACCCCGACCCGCGCCCCCACCAAGGGCGTGGCCCAGAATGTCACCTACACCTCGGTGGCACTGCTGCCCGTCCTCACCGCCCTCTTCGAGCACCTGGCACAGCACCAGTTCGGGGACGACGTCATCCGTGAGTGACAGCGGGGACAGCGGGACAGGGGGACATGGGGACAGAGGGACAGTGGGGACAGGGGGACAGTGGGGACAGAGGGACAGGGGGACAGGGGGACAGAGGGATAGTGGGGACAGGGGGACAGGGGGACAGGGGGACAGTGGGGACAGAGGGACAGTGGGGACAGGGGGACAGAGGGATAGTGGGGACAGGGGGACAGGGGGACAGGGGGACAGTGGGGACAGAGGGACAGTGGGGACAGGGGGACAGGGGGACAGGGGGACAGGGGGGACAGGGGGACAGGGGGACATGGGGACAGAGAGACAGGGGGACATGGGGACAGGGGGACAGAGGGACAGGGGGACAGGGGGACAGGGGGACAGGGGGGACACGGGGACAGGGGGGACAGGGGGGACAGAGGGACAGGGGGACAGAGGGACAGCGGGACAGGGGGACATGGGGACAGTGGGAGAGCAAGGGAGGACAGTGGGGATAGGGGGACAGGGGGACAGAAGGACAGGGAGACAGAGGGGCAGGGGGACAGAGGGGCAGGGGGACATGGGGACAGATGGACAGGGGGACAGAGGGACAGCAAGGGAGGACAGTGGGGATAGGGGGACAGAGGGACAGAGGGACAGAAGGACAGGGAGGCAGAGGGACAGGGGGACAGAGGGACAGGGGGACATGGGGACAGATGGACAGAGGGACAGGGGGACAGGGGGGGACAGCGGGACAGCAAGGGAGGACAGTGGGGACAGGGGGGACAGCTGGACAGAGGGACAGCGGGGACCAGCAGGGACAGGGGGACAGAGGGGACAGGGGATAGCAGGGGGGACAGGAGACATGGTGGGGACGGGGGGCTTGGGGACACAAGGGCGTGTTGGGGACATGTTGGGGTGTGGGTGGGGAGGACAGGGGGACAGGGTGGGGACAGGGGGACATTAAAGGGAGGTGGGGACAGGGGACACGTTTGGGAGGGTCAGGGGCATGGGGACACAGCGGGGACACGCTGGGGACAGCCGGGGACAGCCGGGGCGGGCGGTGACGCCGCTGTCCCCGCAGTGGATGACGTGCAGGTGTCCTGTTACCGCATCCTGTGCAGCATCTACAGCCTGGGCACCGCCCGCGGGCCCCTCGTGGACAGGTGGGGACCCCAAAAACCCCGGGGGGGACCCCAAAACCTCAGGGGGAGACTCAAAAACCCCAGAAGTGACCCCAAAAATCACAGCAGGGACCCCAAAAACCCCAGAGGAAGACTCAAAAACCCCATAAGTGACCCCAAAAAACCCAGGGGTACCCCAAAACCTTGGGGGGACCCCAACACCTTGGTGGGAGACTCAAAAACCCCAGAAGTGACCCCAAAAACCCCAGGGGGGCCCCAAAAACCCCCCAGAAACACCCTGGAATTGGAGGGGACACACGCATAAAACCATTTTGGGAGACCACCCCCCCCCAAAATGTGTGACGGGTTTGGGGTGGGGACGGGGGTTTCCCTGGGTTAGGGGTGTCCGTGGGGTGTCCTCTGGTGTCCCCCCGATGTCCCCTGGTGTCCCCCCGATGTCCCCTGGTGTCCCCTGGTGTCCCCGCAGGCAGCGGCCGGCCCTGGGCGAGTGCCTGGCCGCCGCCATGGGGTGCCATGGGGTGTCCCCTGGATGTCCCCTGGTGTCCCCTGGTGTCCCCAATGTCCCCTGGTGTCCCCGCAGGCAGCGGCCAGCCCTGGGCGAGTGCCTGGCCGCCGCCATGGGGTGCCATGGGGTGCCATGGGGTGTCCCCTGGTGACCCCTGGTGTCCCCAATGTCCCCTGGTGTCCCCGCAGGCAGCGGCCGGCCCTGGGCGAGTGCCTGGCCCGCCTGGCCGCCGCCATGCCCGTGGCCTTCCTGGAGCCGCAGCTGAACCACCTGAACCCCAGCTCCGTGTACAGCACCAAGAGCGCCCGCGAGCGCGCCCGTGGGTGTCACCTCTGTGTCACCTGTGTCACCTGTGTCACCTGTGCTGCCTCTGTGCCACCTCTGTGCCACCTGTGCCGCCTGTGTGTCACCTGTGCCGCCTCTGTGTCACCTGTGTCACCTCTGTGCCACCTGTGCCGCCTGTGTGTCACCTGTGCTGCCTCTGTGTCACCTCTGTGTCACCTGTGCCGCCTCTGTGCCACCTCTGTGCCACCTCTGTGTCACCTGTGCCGCCTGTGTCACCTCTGTGTCACCTGTGCCACCTGTATCACCTCTGTGCCACCTCTGTGCCACCTCTGTGTCACCTGTGCCACCTCTGTGCCACCTGTGCCACCTGTATCACCTCTGTGCCACCTCTGTGCCACCTGTGCCGCCTGTGTCACCTCTGTGTCACCTCTGTGTCACCTGTGTCACCTCTGTGCCACCTGTGCCACCTGTATCACCTCTGTGCCACCTCTGTGTCACCTGTGCCACCTGTATCACCTCTGTGCCACCTCTGTGCCACCTCTGTGTCACCTGTGCCGCCTCTGTGTCACCTGTGCCGCCTGTGTCACCTCTGTGCCACCTCTGTGCCACCTGTGCCGCCTGTGTCACCTCTGTGTCACCTCTGTGTCACCTGTGCCGCCTCTGTGTCACCTGTGCCACCTGTGTCACCTCTGTGCCACCTGTGTCACCTGTGTCACCTCTGTGCCACCTCTGTGCCACCTGTGCCACCTCTGTGCCACCTGTGCCGCCTGTGTCACCTCTGTGCCACCTCTGTGCCACCTGTGTCACCTGTGTCACCTCTGTGTCACCTGTGCCTCCTGTGTCCCCTATGTCACCTCTGTGTCACCTGTGTCACCTCTGTGCCACCTCTGTGTCACCTGTGCCGCCTGTGTCACCTCTGTGCCACCTGTGTCACCTGTGCCGCCTGTGTGTCACCTGTGCCACCTGTATCACCTCTGTGCCACCTCTGTGCCACCTGTGCTGCCTGTGCCACCTCTGTGCCACCTCTGTGTCACCTGTGTCACCTCTGTGCCACCTCTGTGCCACCTCTGTCACCTGTGTCACCTCTGTGTCACCTGTGCCACCTGTATCACCTCTGTGCCACCTCTGTGCCACCTGTGCTGCCTGTGCCACCTCTGTGTCACCTGTGCTGCCTCTGTGCCACCTGTGTCACCTCTGTGCCACCTCTGTGTCACCTGTGTCACCTGTGTTCCCCTGTGTCCAACCCCTGTCTCTGTGTCCCCAGTGCTGGGTCTCCCCTCGTGGGTGGAGGAGCTGTGCCCTGTCCCCATCCCTGTTCCCCTGTCCCCAATCCCTGTCCCTATGTCCCTATGTCCCTGTCCCCGTGTCCCCAACCCTGTCCCCGTGTCCCCAGTCCCTGTCCCCGTGTCCCCAACCCTGTCCCCAACCCCTGTTGCCATGTCCCCATCCCTGTCCCCATGTCCCCAACCCTGTCCCCATGTCCCCACCCCTGTCCCCATGTCCCCAACCCTGTCCCCATGTCCCCACCCCTGTCCCCATGTCCCCACCCCTGTCCCCATGTCCCCCCGGGGTGTCCCCATCCCTGTCCCCGTGTCCCCAGTGCTGGGTCTCCCCTCGCGGGTGGAGGAGCTGTGCCCTGTCCCCATCCCTGTCCCCACCCCTGTCCCCATGTCCCCACCCCTGTCCCCATGTCCCCCCGGGGTGTCCCCATCCCTGTCCCCATGTCCCCAGTGCTGGGTCTCCCCTCGTGGGTGGAGGAGCTGTGCCCTGTCCCCATCCCTGTCCCCATCCCTGTCCCCATGTCCCCATCCCTGTCCCCATGTCCCCATCCCTGTCCCCGTGTCCCCCCGGGGTGTCCCCATCCCTGTCCCCATGTCCCCATCCCTGTCCCCGTGTCCCCAGTGCTGGGTCTCCCCTCGCGGGTGGAGGAGCTGTGCCCGGACCTGCCGGACCTGGAGCGGCTCATGGGGGACATCGGTGGCCTGGCGGACTCGGGGGCGCGCTACACGGAGATGCCGCACGTCATCGAGGTGACGCTGCCCATGCTGTGCCACTACCTGCCCCGCTGGTGGGAGCGCGGCCCCGACGCCGCCCCCCCAGGGCCCCTGGGCCACCGACGTCACCGGCCACCACCTCAACGCCCTCCTGGGCCACATCCTGCGCATCGTGGTCAACAACCTGGGCATCGACGAGGCCTCCTGGATGAAGAGGCTGGCAGGTGAGGGTGCCCAGAGGGGCTGGTGGCCATGGACGGGTCCTGCAGGTCACTCTGCTGGGTTTTGGTGGTCCCAGGATGGTGCTGGTGGCCCTGGACGGGTTCTGCAGGTCACTCTGCTGGGTTTTGGTGGTCCCAGGATGGTGCTGGTGGCCCTGGACGGGTCCTGCAGGTCACTCTGCTGGCCCTTGGTGGTCCCAGGATGGTGCTGGTGGCCCTGGGTGGGTCCTGCAGGTCACTCTGCTGGGTTTCAGTGGTCCCAGGATGGTGCTGGTGGCCATGGACGGGTCCTGCAGGTCACTCTGCTGGCCCTTGGTGGTCCCAGGATGGTGCTGGTGGCCATGGACGGGTCCTGCAGGTCACTCTGCTGGGTTTTGGTGGTCCCAGGATGGTGCTGGTGGCCCTGGGTGGGTCCTGCAGGTCACTCTGCTGGGTTTCAGTGGTCCCAGGATGGTGCTGGTGGCCATGGACGGGTTCTGCAGGTTACTCTGCTGGGTTTTGGTGGTCCCAGGATGGTGCTGGAGGCCCTGGACGGGTTCTGCAGGTCACTGCTGGCCCTTGGTGGTCCCAGGATGGTGCTGGTGGCCATGGACGGGTTCTGCAGGTCACTCTGCTGGCCCTTGGTGGTCCCAGGATGGTGCTGGTGGCCATGGACGGGTCCTGCAGGTCACTCTGCTGGCCCTTGGTGGTCCCAGGATGGTGCTGGAGGCCCTGGACGGGTCCTGCAGGTCACTCTGCTGGCCCTTGGTGGTCCCAGGATGGTGCTGGTGGCCATGGACGGGTCCTGCAGGTCACTCTGCTGGGTTTTGGTGGTCCCAGGATGGTGCTGGTGGCCATGGACGGGTCCTGCAGGTCACTCTGCTGGCCCTTGGTGGTCCCAGGATGGTGCTGGAGGCCCTGGACGGGTTCTGCAGGTCACTCTGCTGGCCCTTGGTGGTCCCAGGATGGTGCTGGTGGCCATGGACGGGTCCTGCAGGTCACTCTGCTGGCCCTTGGTGGTCCCAGGATGGTGCTGGTGGCCATGGACGGGTTCTGCAGGTCACTCTGCTGGGTTTTGGTGGTCCCAGGATGGTGCTGGAGGCCCTGGACGGGTTCTGCAGGTCACTGCTGGCCCTTGGTGGTCCCAGGATGGTGCTGGTGGCCATGGACGGGTCCTGCAGGTCACTCTGCTGGCCCTTGGTGGTCCCAGGATGGTGCTGGAGGCCATGGACGGGTCCTGCAGGTCACTCTGCTGGGTTTCAGTGGTCCCAGGATGGTGCTGGTGGCCATGGACGGGTCCTGCAGGTCACTCTGCTGGCCCTTGGTGGTCCCAGGATGGTGCTGGTGGCCATGGACGGGTCCTGCAGGTCACTCTGCTGGGTTTTGGTGGTCCCAGGATGGTGCTGGAGGCCATGGACGGGTCCTGCAGGTCACTCTGCTGGGTTTCAGTGGTCCCAGGATGGTGCTGGTGGCCCTGGACGGGTCCTGCAGGTCACTCTGCTGGCCCTTGGTGGTCCCAGGATGGTGCTGGTGGCCCTGGACGGGTTCTGCAGGTCACTCTGCTGGGTTTTGGTGGCCCCAGGATGGTGCTGGAGGCCATGGACGGGTCCTGCAGGTCACTCTGCTGGCCCTTGGTGGTCCCAGGATGGTGCTGGAGGCCCTGGGTGGGTCCTACAGGTGATGGTGGTGGCCATGCGTGGTCCTGGAGGGGTTCTGGTGGTCCTGGCCCATTTTGGTGGTCCCAGGGTTCGCAGTGGCCACAGTTGCCCGCAGTGTTTGCCCAGCCCATCATGAGCAAGGCGTGGCCGGAGCTGGCCCAGGGTGGTCCCAGTGGCGTTTTGGTGGCCCTGGGCCGTTTTGGTGGTCCCGGGGCTCACAGTGGCCACGGTTGCCCACAGTGTTCGCCCAGCCCATCGTGAGCAAGGCGCGGCCGGAGCTGCTGCGCTCGCACTTCATCCCCACGCTGGGGCGGCTGCGGAAGCGCGCGGGGAAGGTGGTGGCCGAGGAGGAGCAGCTGCGGCTCGAGGGCAAGGCCGAGGGCGAGGACGCGGAGCTGCTGATCCGCGACGAGTTCTCCGTGCTCTGCCGCGACCTCTACGCGCTCTACCCGCTGCTCATCCGCTACGTGGACAACAGCCGGTCAGGGCCGGGGGAATGGGGACACGGCCGGGGGGCTGTGGGGACACGGCCAGGGGGCTGGGGACACGGCCAGGGGGCTGGGGACACGGCCGGGGGGCTGTGGGGACACGGCCAGGGGGGCTGGGGACACGGCCAGGGGGGCTGTGGACACGGCCGGGGGGCTGGGGACATGGCCAGGGGGGCTGGGGACACAGCCGGGGGGCTGTGGGGACATGGCCAGGGGGCTGGGGACACGGCCGGGGGGCTGGGGACACGGCCGGGGGGCTGTGGGGACATGGCCGGGGGGCTGGGGACACGGCCGGGGGGCTGGGGACACGGCCAGGGGGCTGGGGACACGGCCGGGGGGCCTGGGGACACGGCCAGGGGGGCTGGGGACACGGCCAGGGGGCTGTGGGGGCATGGCCAGGGGGTTGGGGACACAGCCGGGGGCCTGGGGACACGGCCAGGGGGCTGTGGGGACATGGCCAGGGGGCTGGGGACACAGCCAGGGGGCTGGGGACACGGCCGGGGGGCTGGGGACAAGGCCGGGGGGCTGGGGACATGGCCAGGGGGGCTGGGGACACGGCCAGGGGGCTGGGGACACGGCTGGGGGGCTGGGGACATGGCCAGGGGGGCTGGGGACATGGCCGGGGGGCTGTGGACACGGCCGGGGGGCTGTGGGGACATGGCCAGGGGGCTGTGGGGACACGGCCAGGGGGCTGTGGGGACACGGCCAGGGGGTTGGGGACACGGCCAGGGGTCTGTGGGGACATGGCCAGGGGGTTGGGGACACGGCCGGGGGGCTGGGGACACGGCCAGGGGGCTGGGGACACGGCCGGGGGGCTGGGGACACGGCCAGGGGGCTGGGGACACGGCCGGGGGGCTGTGGGGACATGGCCAGGGGGCTGGGGACACGGCCAGGGGGCTGGGGACACGGCCAGGGGGTTGGGGACACGGCCAGGGGTCTGTGGGGACATGGCCAGGGGGTTGGGGACACGGCCGGGGGGCTGGGGACACGGCCAGGGGGCTGGGGACACGGCCGGGGGGCTGTGGGGACACGGCCAGGGGGGCTGGGGACACGGCCGGGGGGCTGTGGGGACATGGCCGGGGGGGCTGGGGACATGGCCAGGGGGCTGGGGACACGGCTGGGGGGCTGGGGACACGGCCGGGGGGCTGGGGACACCACCGGGGTGAGCCAACTGTGGTGGCCTTGGGGACATGGCCATGGTGGCTTTGGGGACACCACCGGGGTGAGCCAACCGTGGTGGCCTTGGGAACCCAACCCCGGGGACCAAACCAGTGTTTGGTCATTAATGGTGGTTTGGTCATCATTAATGGTGGCCATGGGGACCCAACGATGGTGGCCATGGGGGTGGTGACCCTGCTGGCCAACAGCGGTGACCCGCTGACGGCGACCCCCCCCCCGTGGCGACCCCCCTGTGACCCCCGGTGTCCCCGCAGGGCCAAGTGGCTGACGGAGCCCAACGAGGACGCGGAGGAGCTGTTCCGCATGGTGGGCGAGGTCTTCATCTACTGGTCCAAGTCTCACGTGAGTGGGGGGTCCCGGGGGGCCTTTGGGGGTCCCGGGGGGCCTTTGGGGGTCCCAGGGGGCCTGTGGGGGCTCCCTGACCCCCCTGTCCATGTCCCCCCCCAGAACTTCAAGCGTGAGGAGCAGAACTTCGTGGTGCAGAACGAGATCAACAACATGTCCTTCCTGACGGCCGACAGCAAGAGCAAGATGGCCAAGGTGGGCTGGGGGGACCCCAAACGGCCCCTCCCCCACCAGGACCCCCTGCGCCCCCAGCCCGCCCGACCCCCCCCCTGGGCTCCACCCCACCCAACCCCCCCCCCCCCCCCCCGGAGCCCTGAAACCGCCCCAAACCCACTTGGGACCCCAAATTCACCCCAAAACCCACCTCTAACTCCTAATTCACCCCAAAACTCACCTCAAACCCATAATTCACCCCAAAATCCCACCTGCGACCCCGAATTCACCCCAAAACCTACCTCAAACTCCTAATTCACCCCAAAACTCACCTCAAACCCATAATTCACCCCAAAATCCCACCTGGGACCCCAAATTCACCCCAAAACCCACCTCTAACTCCTAATTCACCCCAAAACTCACCTCAAACCCATAATTCACCCCAAAATCCCACCTGTGACCACGAATTCACCCCAAAACCCACCTCAAACCCACAATTCACCCCAAAATCCCACCTGGGACCCCAAATTCACCCCAAAATCCCACCTGGGACCCCAAATTCACCCCAAAACCCACCTCTAACTCCTAATTCACCCCAAAACTCACCTCAAACCCATAATTCACCCCAAAATCCCACCTGGGACCCCAAATTCACCCCAAAACTCACCTCAAACCCATAATTCACCCCAAAATCCCACCTGCGACCCCAAATTCACCCCAAAACCTACCTCAAACTCCCAGTTCACCCCAAAATCCCACCTGGGACCCCAAATTCGCCCCAAACCCACCTCTAACTCCTAATTCACCCCAAAACTCACCTCAAACCCATAATTCACCCCAAAATCCCACCTGCGACCCCAAATTCACCCCAAAACCTACCTCAAACTCCCAGTTCACCCCAAAATCCCACCTGGGACCCCAAATTCACCCCAAAACCCACCTCTAACTCCTAATTCACCCCAAAATCCCACCTGGGACCCCAAATTCACCCCAAAACCCACCTCTAACTCCTAATTCACCCCAAAACTCACCTCAAACCCATAATTCACCCCAAAATCCCACCTGCGACCCCGAATTCACCCCAAAACCTACCTCTAACTCCCATTTCACCCCAAAATCCCACCTGGGACCCCAAATTCACCCCAAAACCCACCTCAAACCCACAATTCACCCCAAAATCCCACCTGGGACCCCAAATTCACCCCAAAACCCACCTGGGACCCCAAATTCACCCCAAAAACCCACCTCAAACCCATAATTCACCCCAAAATCCCACCTGGGACCTGAATTCACCACTGTCCCAGTATCCCCAACACTGTCCCCAGTGATGTCCCGGTGTCCCTAACGGTGTCCCCGTGTCCCTAACGGTGTCCCGGTGTCCCCAGTGGTGTCCCGGTGTCCCCAGTGCTGTCCCAGTGTCCCTAACGGTGTCCCCATGTCCCTAACGGTGTCCCCGTGTCCCCAGAGGTGTCCCGGTGTCCCTAACGGTGCCCCAGTGTCCCTAACGGTGTCCCCGTGTCCCCAGAGGTGTCCTGGTGTCCCTAACGGTGTCCCTGTGTCCCCAGAGGTGTCCCGGTGTCCCTAACGGTGTCCCCGTGTCCCTAACGGTGTCCCCAACACTGTCCCAGAGGTGTCCCGGTGTCCCTAACGGTGTCCCCCGTGTCCCCAGAGGTGTCCCCGGTGTCCCTAACGGTGTCCCCGTGTCCCTAACGGTGTCCCGGTGTCCCCAGTGGTGTCCCGGTGTCCCCAGTGCTGTCCCAGTGTCCCTAACGGTGTCCCGGTGTCCCCAGTGGTGTCCCAGTGTCCCCAGTGCTGTCCCAGTGTCCCTAACGGTGTCCCGGTGTCCCTAACGGTGTCCCCATGTCCCTAACGGTGTCCCCGTGTCCCCAGAGGTGTCCCGGTGTCCCTAACGGTGTCCCCGTGTCCCTAACGGTGTCCCCGTGTCCCCAGAGGTGTCCCGGTGTCCCTAACGGTGTCCCGGTGTCCCCAGTGGTGTCCCGGTGTCCCTAATGGTGTCCCAGTGTCCCCAGAGGTGTCCCGGTGTCCCTAACGGTGTCCCCGTGTCCCCAGAGGTGTCCCGGTGTCCCTAACGGTGTCCCAGTGTCCCTAACTCTCTCTCTTCTCTCCCCCTCGGCTGCGGGTGCTGCTCCCAGTCTGGAGATGGACAGGTTAGCGGGGAGGGGGCTGGGGGGGACAGGGGTCCCCCAGGACCCCTCGGTGGGGTCACCACAGTTGGGACCCCCCAAAATTCCCGCAGGGTCCTGTCCTGTGGGGTCAGCACGCTTGGGACCCCCAAAATTCCTGCAGGGTCCTGTCCTGTGGGGTCACCACGCTTGGGACCCCCAAAATTCCCACAGGGTCCTGTCCTGTGGGGTCACCACGCTTGGGACCCCCAAAATTCCTGCAGGGTCCTGTCCTGTGGGGTCAGCACGCTTGGGACCCCCAAAATTCCTGCAGGGTCCTGTCCTGTGGGGTCACCACGCTTGGGACCCCCAAAATTCCCACAGGGTCCTGTCCTGTGGGGTCACCACGCTTGGGACCCCCAAAATTCCCGCAGGGTCCTGTCCTGTGGGGTCACCACACTTGGGACCCCCCAAAATTCCTGCAGGGTCCTGACAGAGACCCTGTTCTGGGTGTCACCACGCTTGGGACCCCCCAGGACCCCTCTGTGGGGTGACCTTGGCTGGGACCCCCCCTGTCCTTACGGGGTTATTCCTGTCCCTGTGGTTTTGGGGTCCCCGCTGACCCCGTGTCCCCATCCGTGTCCCTGCAGGGCGGTGGCTCAGAGCAGGAGCTGCCACCGAGGTTTTGGGGTCCCCGCTGACCCCGTGTCCCCATCCGTGTCCCTGCAGGGCGGTGGCTCGGAGCAGGAGCTGCCACCGAGGTTTCGGGGTCCCCGCTGACCCCGTGTCCCCATCCGTGTCCCTGCAGGGCGGTGGCTCGGAGCAGGAGCTGCCACCGAGGTTTTGGGGTCCCTGCTGACCCCGTGTCCCCATCCGTGTCCCTGCAGGGCGGTGGCTCGGAGCAGGAGCTGCCACCGAGGTTTCGGGGTCCCCGCTGACCCCCGTGTCCCCATCCGTGTCCCTGCAGGGCGGTGGCTCGGAGCAGGAGCCGCCACCGAGGTTTTGGGGTCCCTGCTGACCCCGTGTCCCCATCCGTGTCCCTGCAGGGCGGTGGCTCGGAGCAGGAGCTGCCACCGAGGTTTTGGGGTCCCCGCTGACCCCGTGTCCCCATCCGTGTCCCTGCAGGGCGGTGGCTCGGAGCAGGAGCGCTCCAAGAAGCGGCGCCGCGGGGACAGGTACTCGGTGCACACCTCGCTCATCGTGGCCACGCTCAAGAAGATGTTGCCCATCGGCCTCAACATGTGCTCGCCCGCCGACCAGGAGCTGATCGCGCTGGCCAAGGGCCGCTACGCCCTGGTGGGTGCCGGGGACACCTGGGGACACCTGGGAGTCACCTGGGACCCCCCAGAAACGCCCCTGGGACCCACAGATGTCCCCTGGGTTTAGTTTAGGGACAAACCCCTGGGGCTGGGGACATGGCGCTGGCCAAGGGTGGCCACTGCACCCTGGTGGGTGGCTGGGGACACCACGGGGACAAGCCCAGGGTTTGGGGACACCCCCCATGGTTTTGGGGACACCCCCAAGGGTTTGGGGACCCCCGCTGAGGTGTCCCCTGTGTCCCCCCCCTGCAGAAGGACACGGACGAGGAGGTTCGGGAGTTCCTGCACAACAACCTGCACCTGCAGGACAAGGTGAGCTGGCACGGCCCCCGTGTCACTGTGTCACTGTGTCCCTGTGCCACCGTGTCCCCTGTGTCACTGTGTCCCCGTGTCACCATGCCCCCTGTGTCATTGTGTCCCCTGTGTCACTGTGTCCTCAGTGTCACCTGTGTCCCCAGGAGCCCCCTGTGCCCTCCAATGTCCCCAATCAATGTCCCCAGGTGGAGAACACGGGCTCGGCGCGCTGGCAGATGGCCCTGGTGCTGTCCCCAGTGTCCCCAATGTCCCCAATCAATGTCCCCAGGTGGAGAACACGGGCTCGGCGCGCTGGCAGATGGCCCTGGTGCTGTCCCCAGTGTCCCCAATGTCCCCAATCAATGTCCCCAGGTGGAGAACACGGGCTCGGCGCGCTGGCAGATGGCCCTGGTGCTGTCCCCAGTGTCCCCAGTGTCCCCAATCAATGTCCCCAGGTGGAGAACACGGGCTCGGCGCGCTGGCAGATGGCCCTGGTGCTGTCCCCAGTGTCCCCAGTGTCCCCAATCAATGTCCCCAGGTGGAGAACACGGGCTCGGTGCGCTGGCAGATGGCCCTGGTGCTGTCCCCAGTGTCCCCAGTGTCCCCAATCAATGTCCCCAGGTGGAGAACACGGGCTCGGTGCGCTGGCAGATGGCCCTGGTGCTGTCCCCAGTGTCCCCAGTGTCCCCAATCAATGTCCCCAGGTGGAGAACACGGGCTCGGTGCGCTGGCAGATGGCCCTGGTGCTGTCCCCAGTGTCCCCAATGTCCCCAATCAATGTCCCCAGGTGGAGAACACGGGCTCGGCGCACTGGCAGATGGCCCTGGTGCTGTCCCCAGTGTCCCCAGTGTCCCCAATCAATGTCCCCAGGTGGAGAACACGGGCTCGGTGCGCTGGCAGATGGCCCTGGTGCTGTCCCCAGTGTCCCCAGTGTCCCCAATCAATGTCCCCAGGTGGAGAACACGGGCTCGGCGCGCTGGCAGATGGCCCTGGTGCTGTCCCCAGTGTCCCCAATGTCCCCAATCAATGTCCCCAGGTGGAGAACACGGGCTCGGCGCGCTGGCAGATGGCCCTGGTGCTGTCCCCAATGTCCCCAGTGTCCCCAATCAATGTCCCCAGGTGGAGAACACGGGCTCGGCGCGCTGGCAGATGGCCCTGGTGCTGTCCCCAATGTCCCCAGTGTCCCAAATCAATGTCCCCAGGTGGAGAACACGGGCTCGGCGCGCTGGCAGATGGCCCTGGTGCTGTCCTCAATGTCCCCAATGTCCCCAATCAATGTCCCCAGGTGGAGAACACGGGCTCGGCGCGCTGGCAGATGGCCCTGGTGCGCCAGGCGGGCCGGGACGAGGACCCCGACAGCCCCGAGCAGGTCGTGCGCAGGGTGCAGGAGGTGTCGGCCGTGCTCTACCACCTGGAGCAGGTGTGGGGCCGGGGTGGCTCAGGGGGGTTTGGGGACCCCAGGTGACCCCAGGTGAGCCCAGGTGACCCCCCCACAGACAGAGCAGCCCTGCAAGTCCAAGGTGACCGTGTGGCACAAGCTTTGGGTGCTCTGCGCCCTTTTGGGTGCTTTGGGGGTGCTTTGGGGGGTCCCAGTGGGTTTAGGGGTGCCCAGGTGACCCCAGGTGACCCCCCCCCCCACAGACGGAGCACCCCTACAAGTCCAAGAAGGCCGTGTGGCACAAGCTCCTGTCCAAGCAGCGCCGCCGCGCCGTCGTCGCCTGCTTCCGCATGACCCCCCTGTACAACCTGCCCAGGTGGGCACTGGGGGGGCACTGGGGGCACTGGGGGGGCACTGGGAGTGGGGGGTGGGCACGCTGAGGCCCCCTCAGGGGAACTGGGAATGTCCTTGGAGGTGTTTCAGCCCTGCTGGGTGACACCTGGGACCCCTTGGGTGACACCTGTGACCCCCTGGGTGACACCTGGGACCCCCTGGGTGACACCTGGGATGCCCTGAGTGACACCTGGGACCCCCAGGGTGGCACCTGGGACCCCCTGGGTGACACCTGGTTCCTCCTGGGTGACACCTGGGACCCCCTGGGTGACACCTGGGACCCCCTGGGTGGCACCTGGGACCCCCTGGGTGACACCTGGGACCCCTGGGTGGCACCTAGCACTTCCTAGGTGACACCTAGCACCCCCTGGGTGGCACCTGGTTCCCCTTGGGTGATACCTGAGACCCCCTGGGTGGCACCTGGGACCCCCTGGGTGACACCTGGGACCCCCTGGGTGGCACCTGGGACCCCCTGGGTGGCACCTGGGACCCTCTGGGTGACACCTGGGAGCCCTGGGTGGCACCTAGCACTTCCTAGGTGACACCTAGCACCCCCTGGGTGGCACCTGGTTCCCCCTGGGTGGCACCTAGGACCCCCTGGGTGACACCTGGGACCCCCTGGGTGACACCTGGGACCCCCTGGGTGGCACCTGGTTCCCCCTGGGTGACACCTGGGAACTGTGGGTGGCACCTAGCACTCCCTAGGTGACACCTAGCACCCCCTGGGTGACACCTGGTTCCCCCTGGGTGACACCCGGGAGCCCCTGGGTGGCACCTGGGAGCCCCGGGGCAGGGGCAGGCCCCCAGGTGAGGCCAGGTGTGCGCAGGTGACACGGGTGTCCCCAGGCACCGGGCCTGTAACATGTTCCTGGAGTCCTACCGGCTCTCGTGGCTGGCCCGGGAGCAGCCGCCCTTCGAGGACCGCATGATCGACGACCTCTCGGTGACAGCCGGGGCTGGGGACACCCGGGCTTTGGGGACACCCGGGCTTGGGGACATCCCAGGGGCTTTGGGGACATCCCAGGGGCTTTGGGGACATCCCAGGGGGTTGGGGACATCCTTCAGGGGTTGGGGACATCCCAGGGGGTTTGAGGACATCCTTCGGGGGTTGGGGACATCCTTCGGGGGTTGGGGACATGCTTCAGGGGTTGGGGACATCCCAGGGGCTTTGGGGACATCCCAGGGGGTTTGGGGACATCCTTCGGGGGTTGGGGACATGCTTCAGGGGTTGGGGACATCCCAGGGGCTTTGGGGACATCCCAGGGGGTTTGGGGACATCCCAGGGGCTTTGGGGGCATCCCTGGAGCTTTGGGCACATCCCAGGGGGTTGGGGACATCCCAGGGGCTTTGGGGACATCCCAGGGGCTTTGGGGACATCCCAGGGGGTTTGGGGACATCCTTCGGGGGTTGGGGACATCCTTCAGGGGTTGGGGACATCCATCGGGGGTTTAGGGACATCCATCGGGGTTTGGGGACATCTTTAGGGGGTTTGGGGACATCCCAGGGGGTTGGGGACATCCTTCAGGGGTTGGGGACATCCCAGGGGGTTTGAGGACATCCTTCGGGGGTTGGGGACATCCCAGGGGGTTTGGGGACATCCCAGGGGGTTGGGAACATCCTTCAGGGGTTGGGGACATCCCAGGGGCTTTGGGGACATCCCAGGGGCTTTGAGGACATCCATCGGGGTTTGGGGACATCCTTCGGGGTTTGGGGACATCCTGAGACCCCCCTGACCCAGGGTTTGGGGACATCCATCGGGGTTTGGGGACATCTTTAGGGGGTTTGGGGACACCCCCGGGGGTTTGGGGACCCCCGAGCCGCCCCTGACGCGGGGTTTGGGGTTTCTGGGGCCAGAAGTCGGGGCGGGAGGAGGAGGAGGAGGAGGAAGAGGCGGAGGCGCGGCCGGACCCGCTGCACCAGCTGATCCTGCACTTCAGCCGCACCGCCCTGACCGAGCAGAGGTGACCCCAGTTCCCTGTGGGGACCCCAAACCCCTGAGGGACCCCAAATACCTGCAGGGACCCCAAACCCCTGAGGGGACCCCAAATCACCCAGGGACCCCAATTCCCTGAGGGGACCCAAATACCTGCAGGGACCCCAGACCCCTGAGGGGACCCAAATACCTGCAGGGACCCCAAACCCCTGAGGGGACCCCAAATCCATCAGGGACCCCAAACCCCTGAGGGGACCCCAAATCACCCAGGGACCCCAATTCCCTGTGGAGACCCCAAACCCCTGGGGGACCCCAAATCCATCAGGGACCCCACACCCCTGAGGGGACCCCAAACCCCTGAGGGGACCCTAAATTCCTTTGGGAATCCCAAATCCCACTGGGGCTGGGATTCAGAAACCCCAAATCCCACTGGGAGGGACCCCAAATCCCACCCTTGGGGGTGACCCAAACCCCACAGAGAGATCCCAAAACACATCAGGAGGAACCCCAAAACCCCAAATTCCACTGGGAGAGACCCCAGATCCCCAAATCCTATTGGGAGAGACCCCAAATCCCACCGTGGGCACCCCAAAACCCCACAGGGGACACCCCAATCCCACCGTGGGCACCCCAAAACCCCACAGGGGACACCCCAAATCCCACCGTGGGCACCCCAAAACCCCACAGGGGACACCCCAAATCCCACCGTGGGGCACCCCAAAACCTCACAGGGGACACCCCAAATCCCACCGTGGGCACCCCAAAACCCCACAGGGGACACCCCAAATCCCACCGTGGGCACCCCAAAACCCCACAGGGGACACCCCAAATCCCACCGTGGGCACCCCAAAACCCCCACAGGGGACACCCCAAATCCCACCGTGGGCACCCCAAAGCCCCACAGGGGACACCCCAAATCCCACCGTGGGCACCCCAAAACCCCACAGGGGGACACCCCAAATCCCACCGCGGGCACCCCAAAACCCCACAGGGGACACCCCAAATCCCACCGCGGGCACCCCAAAACCCCACAGGGGACACCCCCAAATCCCACCGTGGGCACCCCAAAACCTCACAGGGGGACACCCCAAATCCCACCGTGGGCACCCCAAAACCCCACAGGGGAGACCCCAAATCCCACCGTGGGCACCCCAAAACCCCACAGGGGAGACCCCAAATCCCACCGCGGGCACCCCAAAACCCCACAGGGGAGACCCCAAATCCCACCGCGGGCACCCCCAAAACCCCACAGGGGACACCCCAAATCCCACCGCGGGGCACCCCAAAACCCCACAGGGGACACCCCCAAAACCCCACAGGGGGACACCCCAAATCCCACCGCGGGCACCCCAAAACCCCACAGGGGAGACCCCAAATCCCACCGTGGGCACCCCAAAACCCCACAGGGGAGACCCCAAATCCCACCGTGGGCACCCCAAAACCCCACAGGGGAGACCCCAAATCCCACCACGGGCACCCCAAAACCCCGGGGTGGCACCTGAGGCCGGGGGGCAGCTCCAACCCCCCGGGCTCACCTGGGGCCACCTGGGTCCCCTTTTTGGGGGGGTCCGGGCTGTTCCCCCCCCCTGTCCCCAACCCGTGTCCCCCTCCCCACACCCCCGCAGCCACCTGGAGCAGGATCACCTGTACATGGCCTACGCCGGGATCATGGCCAAGGTGGGGCACCCCAAAACCGGGGGCACCCCAAAACCGGGGACTCCCCAAAATCGGGGGCACCCCGAGGGCTGAGGGCTCGGGGGTCCCCGAGGTCATTTTGGGGGTGGAGGGGCTGGGATTGGGGTGGGGTCCACAGGGATTTCGGGGGGAACCTGAGATGGGGGGGGATCCCAAAGATTGGGGGGGGTCCCCAAAGTTTGCGGGGGTTCCCAGAGGGTGAGGGAGTTTGGGGGTCCCCAAAGATTGGGGGGGGGGGGGTCCCAGGGGGATTTGGAAGTCCCCAGGGATTTTCGGGGGGGGGGGGGGGGTCACAGGGATTTTGGGGGGGGTTTCAGGGATGGGAGAGGGGCTTTGGTGGTCCCCAGGGATTTTGGGGGGGGTCACAGGGATTTTGGGGGGGTTTCAGGGATGGGAGAGGGGCTTTGGTGGTCCCCAGGGGATTGTGGGGGTTCCCTAGGGATTTTGGGGGGGGGGGGGGGGGTCACAGGGATTTTGGGGGGGTTTCAGGGATGGGGGGGGTTTTGGTGGTCCCCAGGGATTTTGGGGGGGGGGGTCACAGTGGTTGGGGGGGTTCAGTGATGGGGGGGGGGTTTGGTGGTCCCCAGGGATTTTGGGGGGTTCCCCAGGGATTTTGGGGGGGTCACAGGGATTCTGGGGGGGGTTTCAGGGATGGGAGAGGGGCTTTGGTGGTCCCCAGGATTTTGGGGGTTCCCCAGGGATTTTGGGGGGGGGTCACAGGGATTTTGGGGGGGGTTTCAGGGATGGGGAGGGGGCTTTGGTGGTCCCCAGGGATTTTGGGGGTTCCCCAGGGATTTTGGGGGGGGGGGGTCACAGGGATTTTGGGGGGGTTTCAGGGATGGGGGAGGGGCTTTGGTGGTCCCCAGGGATTTTGGGGGTTCCCCAGGGATTTTGGGGGGGGGGGGGGGTCACAGGGATTTTGGGGGGGTTTCAGGGATGGGGGGGGTTTTGGTGGTCCCCAGGGATTTTGGGGGGGGTCACAGGGATTCTGGGGGGGGGTTCCTAATTTGAGGACCACCCCCCCCCCATTTGCCCCAGAGCTGCCACACAGAGGAAGGGGAAGAGGAAGAGAAAGAGGAAGAGGAGAAGGAAGAGGAAGAGGCCGAGGATTCATTTGAGGTGGGGGGGGGGGGACCCCAAAAACCCCTGACCCCCGTGACCCCCCCGACCCCCTCGGTGACCCCTGTGACCCCCTGACCCCCCTGACCCCTGTGACCCCCCGTGAACCCCTTTGTGACCTCTGTGACCCCAGGAGGAGATGGAGAAGCAGAAGCTGCTGTGACCCCCCCTGACCCCTGTGACCCCCCCGACCCCCAATGACCCCCCCTGACCCCTGTGACCCCCAATGACCCCTGTGACCCCCCCGTGACCCCCTGACCCCTGTGACCCCAGGAGAAGGAGATGGAGAAGCAGAAGCTGCTGTCGCAGCAGGCCCGGCTGCACACGCGGGGAGCGGCCGAGATGGTGCTGCAGATGATCAGCGCCTGCAAGGGTGAGTGACCGCTGAGTGACCACTGAGTGACCGCTGAGTGACCACTGAGTGACCATGAGTGACCACTGAGTGACCGCTGAGTGACCACTGAGTGACCACTGAGTGACCGCTGAGTGACCACTGAGTGACCACTGAGCGACCACTGAGAGAGCCCTGAGTGACCACTGAGAGAGCCCTGAGTGACCGCTGAGTGACCGCTGAGTGACCGCTGAGTGACCGCTGAGTGACTGCTGAGTGACCGCTGAGTGACCGCTGAGTGACCGCTGAGTGACCACTGAGTGACCACTGAGAGAACCCTGAGTGACCCGAGTGACCGCTGAGTGACCACTGAGCGACCACTGAGTGACCACTGAGCGACCACTGAGTGACCACTGAGTGACCGCTGAGTGACCACTGAGTGACCACTGAGTGACCGCTGAGTGACCGCTGAGTGACCACTGAGTGACCATGAGTGACCACTGAGTGACCACTGAGTGACCACTGAGTGACCACTGAGCGACCACTGAGAGAGCCCTGAGTGACCGCTGAGTGACCACTGAGTGACCACTGAGAGAGCCCTGAGAGAGCCCTGAGTGACCACTGAGTGACCGCTGAGTGACCGCTGAGAGAGCCCTGAGTGACTGCTGAGTGACCGCTGAGTGACCGCTGAGAGGGCCCTGAGTGACCACTGAGTGACCACTGAGCGACCACTGAGTGACCGCTGAGTGACCACTGAGAGGGCCCCTGAGTGACCGCTGAGTGACTGCTGAGTGACCACTGAGTGACCACTGAGTGACCACTGAGTGACCGCTGAGTGACCACTGAGAGAGCCCTGAGTGACTGCTGAGTGACCATGAGTGACCAATGAGTGACCACTGAGTGACCAATGAGTGACCACTGAGTGACCACTGAGTGACCCCTGAGTGACCAATGAGTGACCCCTGAGTGACCGCTGAGTGACCACTGAGTGACCGCTGAGTGACCGCTGAGAGAGCCCTGAGTGACGCTGAGTGACCGCTGAGAGGGCTCTGAGTGACCACTGTAGTGACCACTGAGAGAGCCCTGAGTGACCACTGAGTGACCGCTGAGTGACCGCTGAGAGAGCCCTGAGTGACTGCTGAGTGACCGCTGAGTGACCGCTGAGAGGGCCCTGAGTGACCACTGAGTGACCACTGAGCGACCCACTGAGTGACCGCTGAGTGACCACTGAGAGGGCCCTGAGTGACCGCTGAGTGACTGCTGAGTGACCACTGAGTGACCACTGAGTGACCACTGAGTGACCGCTGAGTGACCACTGAGAGAGCCCTGAGTGACTGCTGAGTGACCATGAGTGACCACTGAGTGACCGCTGAGTGACCACTGAGTGACCACTGAGTGACCACTGAGAGAGCCCTGAGTGACCGCTGAGTGACCACTGAGTGACCACTGAGTGACCACTGAGCGACCACTGAGAGCCCTGAGTGACCACTGAGAGAGCCCTGAGTGACTGCTGAGTGACCCCTGAGTGACCACTGAGTGACCGCTGAGTGACCGCTGAGTGACCACTGAGTGACCACTGAGAGAGCCCTGAGACAGCCCTGAGTGACCACTGAGAGGGCCCCTGAGTGACTGCTGAGTGACCGCTGAGTGACCACTGAGTGACCACTGAGTGACCACTGAGTGACCACTGAGTGACCACTGAGTGGGCCCTGAGTGACTGCTGAGTGACTGCTGAGTGACCACTGAGAGAGCCCTGAGTGACCACTGAGTGACCACTGAGTGACCACTGAGCGACCACTGAGAGAGCCCTGAGTGACCACTGAGAGAGCCTGAGTGACCGCTGAGTGACCGCTGAGTGACCGCTGAGTGACCACTGAGTGACCACTGAGTGACCGCTGAGTGACCACTGAAGTGACCACTGAGTGACCACTGAGAGAGCCCTGAGTGACCACTGAGTGACCGCTGAGTGACCGCTGAGTGACCACTGAGTGACCGCTGAGTGACCGCTGAGTGACTGCTGAGTGACCGCTGAGTGACCACTGAGTGACCACTGAGTGACCACTGAGAGAGCCCTGAGTGACCACTGAGTGACCACTGAGTGACCCATGAGTGACCACTGAGAGAGCCCTGAGTGACTGCTGAGTGACCGCTGAGTGACCACTGAGTGACCACTGAGAGAACCCTGAGTGACTGCTGAGTGACCACTGAGTGACCACTGAGTGACCACTGAGTGACCACTGAGCGACCACTGAGTGACCGCTGAGTGACCACTGAGTGACCACTGAGAGGGCCCTGAGTGACTGCTGAGTGACCGCTGAGTGACCACTGAGCCCTGAGTGACCACTGAGTGACCGCTGAGTGACCGCTGAGTGACCACTGAGTGACCACTGAGAGAGCCCTGAGAGAGCCCTGAGTGACCACTGAGAGGGCCCTGAGTGACCACTGAGTGACCATGAGTGACCACTGAGTGACCGCTGAGTGACCACTGAGTGGGCCCTGAGTGACCGCTGAGAGAGCCCTGAGTGACCGCTGAGTGACCACTGAGTGACCACTGAGTGGGCCCTGAGTGACCGCTGAGAGAGCCCTGAGTGACCATGAGTGACCACTGAGTGACCACTGAGTGACCACTGAGAGAGCCCTGAGTGACCGCTGAGTGACCACTGAGTGACCACTGAGTGAGCCCTGAGTGACCCCAAGTGACCCCCTCAGTGACCCCGGTGTGACCCCAAGTGACCCCTCAGTGACCCCGGTGTGACCCTGGGTGACCCCGTGGTGACCGCTGAGTGACCCCTGAGTGACCCTGCGGTGACCCCGTGGTGACCCCGGGTGCCCCCACCTGTCCCCAGGTGAGCGTGGGGCCATGGTCTCCTCCACCCTCAAGTTGGGCATCTCCATCCTCAACGGGGGCAACGCGGACGTGCAGCAGGTGCGTGAGCCCACCTGGCCCACCTGGCCCACCTGTCCTCAGTGTCCCCAGTGTCCCCACCTGTCCCTCATGTCCTGACCTGTCCTCACCTGGCCCACCTGTCCCCAGTGTCCCCAGTGTCCCCACCTGTCCCTAATGTCCCCACCTGTCCTCACCTGTCCCTTGTCCTCACCTGTCCCCATTGTCCTCACCTGTCTCACCTATCTCACGTGTCTCACCTGTCTCTCACTGTCCCACCTGTCTCAGCTTTCCCCAATGTCCTCACCTGTCCCACCTGTGTCTCACCTGTCTCACCTGTGTCTCACCTGTCCCACCTGTCCCACCTGTCCCTCACCTGTCTCACCTGTCCCACCTGTGTCTCACCTGTGTCTCACCTATGTCTCACCTGTCCCACCTGTCCCTCATCTGTCCCACCTGTGTCTCACCTGTGTCTCACCTGTGTCTCACCTGTGTCTCACCTGTCCCACCTGTCCCTCACCTGTCCCACCTGTGTCTCACCTGTCCAACCTCTCACCTGTCTCACCTGTCTCTCACCTGCCTCACCTGTCTCACCTGTCCCACCCTGTCCCCAGTCC
>NW_027099656.1:0-24768 GCF_031753505.1 Anomalospiza imberbis | reverse complement strand
CCAGAAGCCCGGTGCTCTGCTGCTTTGTTTTTCGCAGTCAGTCAATTGCACACTAGTGAAGCTGAGCCAGGCTCTTCAGCTTTGCTGCTTTTGAGCATCTGTGCTCCACTTAGGCTCTGTGACATCTCTCGAGGTTGTTTGCCTCGCCCAGGCTGGAAAGTGCCCGCTAGTAGCTAGAGCTGGGCAGGAGAGGGCAGAGAGCACTTCCATCGGACAGCAGGTTGCAGATTGCCTCGGAAAGAGCCGTGTCCTTGGAATGTGCAGCAAATCCTCTTTCTTTGCAAACCGCGGTTAGTGTGCAGTGCAGGTACACTCTCCCCTTGCCAAATGGAGTGGGAAAGCTTTTCGCTAAGCTAGAGATGACTAGAGAAGCAGAAGCGCGGCTCCGGAGCTATCCGGAGGAAAGTGCCTCTTCCCGGCGTCTTTCGGCTTGAAGAGGCGCTCCGGAGTGCTCCGCTGGCGCTCTGCTGAGCTGTGCGCGAATTAGCCGCTTCTGCGCCTCCGAGAAGCAGAGATCGCGGTTGCTTGGAAGAGGCGAAGAACGAAGCCGCAAAGAAGCGGGCTTGTGTGCGAAGCCTTCCGACTGCCGGAGGACGGTGGCTGCCGCTCTCCTGCCTCTTGAATTCACTCTCGGCAAGCGAATGGAAAGCGTTCCAGGACAACTTGCCTGGGTTTTGACTTGGTCCTGATGCGTCCCACCTTGGCAAGTCTTGCTCGTCGCCAGAGGCTCCGAGATGCACAGAAGACGGTGGCAGCTGCTGAAAAGAAGGGCAGCGGTGAGTTTGTCGACAAGCAAGAACATAGGCAGCTGCCTGTGCTTGGGAAGGAGCAGCTGCCTGGTTTTGGCAATTGCCTTCACAGCGCCCAGAAGCCCGGTGCTCTGCTGCTTTGTTTTTCGCAGTCAGTCAATTGCACACTAGTCAAGCTGAGCCAGGCTCTTCAGCTTTGCTGCTTTTGAGCATCTGTGCTCCACTTAGGCTCTGTGACATCTCTCGAGGTTGTTTGCCTCGCCCAGGCTGGAAAGTGCCCGCTAGTACCTAGAGCTGGGCAGGAGAGGGCAGAGAGCACTTCCATCTGACAGCAGGTTGCAGATTGCCTCGGAAAGAGCCGTGTCCTTGGAATGTGCAGCAAATCCTCTTTCTTTGCAAACCGCGGTTAGTGTGCAGTGTAGGTACACTCTCCCCTTGCCAAATGGAGTGGGAAAGCTTTTCGCTGAGATAGAGATGACTAGAGAAGCAGAAGCGCGGCTCCGGAGCTATCCGGAGGAAAGTGCCGCTTCCCGGCGTCTTTCGGCTTGAAGCGGCGCTCCAGAGCGCTGCGCTGCCGCTCTGCTGAGCTGTGCGCGAATTAGCCGCTTCTGCGCCTCCGAGAAGCAGAGATCGCGGTTGCTTGGAAGAGGCGAAGAACGAAGCCGCAAAGAAGCGGGCTTGTGTGCGAAGCCTTCCGACTGCCGGAGGACGGTGGCTGCCGCTCTCCTGCCTCTTGAATTCACTCTCGGCAAGCGAATGGAAAGCGTTCCAGGACAACTTGCCTGGGTTTTGACTTGGTCCTGATGCGTCCCACCTTGGCAAGTCTTGCTCGTCGCCAGAGGCTCCGAGATGCACAGAAGACGGTGGCAGCTGCTGAAAAGAAGGGCAGCGGTGAGTTTGTCGACAAGCAAGAACATAGGCAGCTGCCTGTGCTTGGGAAGGAGCAGCTGCCTGGTTTTGGCAATTGCCTTCACAGCGCCCAGAAGCCCGGTGCTCTGCTGCTTTGTTTTTCGCAGTCAGTCAATTGCACACTAGTGAAGCTGAGCCAGGCTCTTCAGCTTTGCTGCTTTTGAGCATCTGTGCTCCACTTAGGCTCTGTGACATCTCTCGAGGTTGTTTGCCTCGGCCAGGCTGGCAAGTGCCCGCTAGTAGCTAGAGCTGGGCAGGAGAGGGCAGAGAGCACTTCCATCGAACAGCAGGTTGCAGATTGCCTCGGAAAGAGCCGTGTCCTTGGAATGTGCAGCAAATCCTCTTTCTTTGCAAACCGCGGTTAGTGTGCAGTGCAGGTACACTCTCCCCTTGCCAAATGGAGTGGGAAAGCTTTTCGCTAAGCTAGAGATGACTAGAGAAGCAGAAGCGCGGCTCCGGAGCTATCCGGAGGAAAGTGCCTCTTCCCGGCGTCTTTCGGCTTGAAGAGGCGCTCCGGAGTGCTCCGCTGGCGCTCTGCTGAGCTGTGCGCGAATTAGCCGCTTCTGCGCCTCCGAGAAGCAGAGATCGCGGTTGCTTGGAAGAGGCGAAGAACGAAGCCGCAAAGAAGCGGGCTTGTGTGCGAAGCCTTCCGACTGCCGGAGGACGGTGGCTGCCGCTCTCCTGCCTGTTGAATTCACTCTCGGCAAGCGAATGGAAAGCGTTCCAGGACAACTTGCCTGGGTTTTGACTTGGTCCTGATGCGTCCCACCTTGGCAAGTCTTGCTCGTCGCCAGAGGCTCCGAGATGCACAGAAGACGGTGGCAGCTGCTGAAAAGAAGGGCAGCGGTGAGTTTGTCGACAAGCAAGAACATAGGCAGCTGCCTGTGCTTGGGAAGGAGCAGCTGCCTGGTTTTGGCAATTGCCTTCACAGCGCCCAGAAGCCCGGTGCTCTGCTGCTTTGTTTTTCGCAGTCAGTCAATTGCACACTAGTGAAGCTGAGCCAGGCTCTTCAGCTTTGCTGCTTTTGAGCATCTGTGCTCCACTTAGGCTCTGTGACATCTCTCGAGGTTGTTTGCCTCGCCCAGGCTGGAAAGTGCCCGCTAGTACCTAGAGCTGGGCAGGAGAGGGCAGAGAGCACTTCCAGCTGACAGCAGGTTGCAGATTGCCTCGGAAAGAGCCGTGTCCTTGGAATGTGCAGCAAATCCTCTTTCTTTGCAAACCGCGGTTAGTGTGCAGTGCAGGTACACTCTCCCCTTGCCAAATGGAGTGGGAAAGCTTTTCGCTAAGCTAGAGATGACTAGAGAAGCAGAAGCGCGGCTCCGGAGCTATCCGGAAGAAAGTGCCTCTTCCCGGCGTCTTTCGGCTTGAAGAGGCGCTCCGGAGTGCTCCGCTGGCGCTCTGCTGAGCTGTGCGCGAATTAGCCGCTTCTGCGCCTCCGAGAAGCAGAGATCGCGGTTGCTTGGAAGAGGCGAAGAACGAAGCCGCAAAGAAGCGGGCTTGTGTGCGAAGCCTTCCGACTGCCGGAGGACGGTGGCTGCCGCTCTCCTGCCTCTTGAATTCACTCTCGGCAAGCGAATGGAAAGCGTTCCAGGACAACTTGCCTGGGTTTTGACTTGGTCCTGATGCGTCCCACCTTGGCAAGTCTTGCTCGTCGCCAGAGGCTCCGAGATGCACAGAAGACGGTGGCAGCTGCTGAAAAGAAGGGCAGCGGTGAGTTTGTCGACAAGCAAGAACATAGGCAGCTGCCTGTGCTTGGGAAGGAGCAGCTGCCTGGTTTTGGCAATTGCCTTCACAGCGCCCAGAAGCCCGGTGCTCTGCTGCTTTGTTTTTCGCAGTCAGTCAATTGCACACTAGTGAAGCTGAGCCAGGCTCTTCAGCTTTGCTGCTTTTGAGCATCTGTGCTCCACTTAGGCTCTGTGACATCTCTCGAGGTTGTTTGCCTCGGCCAGGCTGGAAAGTGCCCGCTAGTACCTAGAGCTGGGCAGGAGAGGGCAGAGAGCACTTCAATCTGACAGCAGGTTGCAGATTGCCTCGGAAAGAGCCGTGTCCTTGGAATGTGCAGCAAATCCTCTTTCTTTGCAAACCGCGGTTAGTGTGCAGTGCAGGTACACTCTCCCCTTGCCAAATGGAGTGGGAAAGCTTTTCGCTAAGCTAGAGATGACTAGAGAAGCAGAAGCGCGGCTCCGGAGCTATCCGGAGGAAAGTGCCTCTTCCCGGCGTCTTTCGGCTTGAAGAGGCGCTCCGGAGTGCTCCGCTGGCGCTCTGCTGAGCTGTGCGCGAATTAGCCGCTTCTGCGCCTCCGAGAAGCAGAGATCGCGGTTGCTTGGAAGAGGCGAAGAACGAAGCCGCAAAGAAGCGGGCTTGTGTGCCAAGCCTTCCGACTGCCGGAGGACGGTGGCTGCCGCTCTCCTGCCTCTTGAATTCACTCTCGGCAAGCGAATGGAAAGCGTTCCAGGACAACTTGCCTGGGTTTTGACTTGGTCCTGATGCGTCCCACCTTGGCAAGTCTTGCTCGTCGCCAGAGGCTCCGAGATGCACAGAAGACGGTGGCAGCTGCTGAAAAGAAGGGCAGCGGTGAGTTTGTCGACAAGCAAGAACATAGGCAGCTGCCTGTGCTTGGGAAGGAGCAGCTGCCTGGTTTTGGCAATTGCCTTCACAGCGCCCAGAAGCCCGGTGCTCTGCTGCTTTGTTTTTCGCAGTCAGTCAATTGCACACTAGTGAAGCTGAGCCAGGCTCTTCAGCTTTGCTGCTTTTGAGCATCTGTGCTCCACTTAGGCTCTGTGACATCTCTCGAGGTTGTTTGCCTCGGCCAGGCTGGCAAGTGCCCGCTAGTACCTAGAGCTGGGCAGGAGAGGGCAGAGAGCACTTCCATCGGACAGCAGGTTGCAGATTGCCTCGGAAAGAGCCGTGTCCTTGGAATGTGCAGCAAATCCTCTTTCTTTGCAAACCGCGGTTAGTGTGCAGTGCAGGTACACTCTCCCCTTGCCAAATGGAGTGGGAAAGCTTTTCGCTAAGCTAGAGATGACTAGAGAAGCAGAAGCGCGGCTCCGGAGCTATCCGGAAGAAAGTGCCTCTTCCCGGCGTCTTTCGGCTTGAAGAGGCGCTCCGGAGTGCTCCGCTGGCGCTCTGCTGAGCTGTGCGCGAATTAGCCGCTTCTGCGCCTCCGAGAAGCAGAGATCGCGGTTGCTTGGAAGAGGCGAAGAACGAAGCCGCAAAGAAGCGGGCTTGTGTGCCAAGCCTTCCGACTGCCGGAGGACGGTGGCTGCCGCTCTCCTGCCTCTTGAATTCACTCTCGGCAAGCGAATGGAAAGCGTTCCAGGACAACTTGCCTGGGTTTTGACTTGGTCCTGATGCCTCCCACCTTGGCAAGTCTTGCTCGTCGCCAGAGGCTCCGAGATGCACAGAAGACGGTGGCAGCTGCTGAAAAGAAGGGCAGCGGTGAGTTTGTCGACAAGCAAGAACATAGGCAGCTGCCTGTGCTTGGGAAGGAGCAGCTGCCTGGTTTTGGCAATTGCCTTCACAGCGCCCAGAAGCCCGGTGCTCTGCTGCTTTGTTTTTCGCAGTCAGTCAATTGCACACTAGTGAAGCTGAGCCAGGCTCTTCAGCTTTGCTGCTTTTGAGCATCTGTGCTCCACTTAGGCTCTGTGACATCTCTCGAGGTTGTTTGCCTCGGCCAGGCTGGAAAGTGCCCGCTAGTACCTAGAGCTGGGCAGGAGAGGGCAGAGAGCACTTCCATCTGACAGCAGGTTGCAGATTGCCTCGGAAAGAGCCGTGTCCTTGGAATGTGCAGCAAATCCTCTTTCTTTGCAAACCGCGGTTAGTGTGCAGTGCAGGTACGCTCTCCCCTTGCCAACTGGAGTGGGAAAGCTTTTCGCTAAGCTAGAGATGACTAGAGAAGCAGAAGCGCGGCTCCGGAGCTATCCGGAGGAAAGTGCCTCTTCCCGGCGTCTTTCGGCTTGAAGAGGCGCTCCGGAGTGCTCCGCTGGCGCTCTGCTGAGCTGTGCGCGAATTAGCCGCTTCTGCGCCTCCGAGAAGCAGAGATCGCGGTTGCTTGGAAGAGGCGAAGAACGAAGCCGCAAAGAAGCGGGCTTGTGTGCGAAGCCTTCCGACTGCCGGAGGACGGTGGCTGCCGCTCTCCTGCCTCTTGAATTCACTCTCGGCAAGCGAATGGAAAGCGTTCCAGGACAACTTGCCTGGGTTTTGACTTGGTCCTGATGCGTCCCACCTTGGCAAGTCTTGCTCGTCGCCAGAGGCTCCGAGATGCACAGAAGACGGTGGCAGCTGCTGAAAAGAAGGGCAGCGGTGAGTTTGTCGACAAGCAAGAACATAGGCAGCTGCCTGTGCTTGGGAAGGAGCAGCTGCCTGGTTTTGGCAATTGCCTTCACAGCGCCCAGAAGCCCGGTGCTCTGCTGCTTTGTTTTTCGCAGTCAGTCAATTGCACACTAGTGAAGCTGAGCCAGGCTCTTCAGCTTTGCTGCTTTTGAGCATCTGTGCTCCACTTAGGCTCTGTGACATCTCTCGAGGTTGTTTGCCTCGGCCAGGCTGGCAAGTGCCCGCTAGTAGCTAGAGCTGGGCAGGAGAGGGCAGAGAGCACTTCCATCGGACAGCAGGTTGCAGATTGCCTCGGAAAGAGCCGTGTCCTTGGAATGTGCAGCAAATCCTCTTTCTTTGCAAACCGCGGTTAGTGTGCAGTGCAGGTACACTCTCCCCTTGCCAAATGGAGTGGGAAAGCTTTTCGCTAAGCTAGAGATGACTAGAGAAGCAGAAGCGCGGCTCCGGAGCTATCCGGAGGAAAGTGCCTCTTCCCGGCGTCTTTCGGCTTGAAGAGGCGCTCCGGAGTGCTCCGCTGGCGCTCTGCTGAGCTGTGCGCGAATTAGCCGCTTCTGCGCCTCCGAGAAGCAGAGATCGCGGTTGCTTGGAAGAGGCGAAGAACGAAGCCGCAAAGAAGCGGGCTTGTGTGCGAAGCCTTCCGACTGCCGGAGGACGGTGGCTGCCGCTCTCCTGCCTCTTGAATTCACTCTCGGCAAGCGAATGGAAAGCGTTCCAGGACAACTTGCCTGGGTTTTGACTTGGTCCTGATGCGTCCCACCTTGGCAAGTCTTGCTCGTCGCCAGAGGCTCCGAGATGCACAGAAGACGGTGGCAGCTGCTGAAAAGAAGGGCAGCGGTGAGTTTGTCGACAAGCAAGAACATAGGCAGCTGCCTGTGCTTGGGAAGGAGCAGCTGCCTGGTTTTGGCAATTGCCTTCACAGCGCCCAGAAGCCCGGTGCTCTGCTGCTTTGTTTTTCGCAGTCAGTCAATTGCACACTAGTGAAGCTGAGCCAGGCTCTTCAGCTTTGCTGCTTTTGAGCATCTGTGCTCCACTTAGGCTCTGTGACATCTCTCGAGGTTGTTTGCCTCGCCCAGGCTGGAAAGTGCCCGCTAGTACCTAGAGCTGGGCAGGAGAGGGCAGAGAGCACTTCCAGCTGACAGCAGGTTGCAGATTGCCTCGGAAAGAGCCGTGTCCTTGGAATGTGCAGCAAATCCTCTTTCTTTGCAAACCGCGGTTAGTGTGCAGTGCAGGTACACTCTCCCCTTGCCAAATGGAGTGGGAAAGCTTTTCGCTAAGCTAGAGATGACTAGAGAAGCAGAAGCGCGGCTCCGGAGCTATCCGGAAGAAAGTGCCTCTTCCCGGCGTCTTTCGGCTTGAAGAGGCGCTCCGGAGTGCTCCGCTGGCGCTCTGCTGAGCTGTGCGCGAATTAGCCGCTTCTGCGCCTCCGAGAAGCAGAGATCGCGGTTGCTTGGAAGAGGCGAAGAACGAAGCCGCAAAGAAGCGGGCTTGTGTGCGAAGCCTTCCGACTGCCGGAGGACGGTGGCTGCCGCTCTCCTGCCTCTTGAATTCACTCTCGGCAAGCGAATGGAAAGCGTTCCAGGACAACTTGCCTGGGTTTTGACTTGGTCCTGATGCCTCCCACCTTGGCAAGTCTTGCTCGTCGCCAGAGGCTCCGAGATGCACAGAAGACGGTGGCAGCTGCTGAAAAGAAGGGCAGCGGTGAGTTTGTCGACAAGCAAGAACATAGGCAGCTGCCTGTGCTTGGGAAGGAGCAGCTGCCTGGTTTTGGCAATTGCCTTCACAGCGCCCAGAAGCCCGGTGCTCTGCTGCTTTGTTTTTCGCAGTCAGTCAATTGCACACTAGTCAAGCTGAGCCAGGCTCTTCAGCTTTGCTGCTTTTGAGCATCTGTGCTCCACTTAGGCTCTGTGACATCTCTCGAGGTTGTTTGCCTCGGCCAGGCTGGAAAGTGCCCGCTAGTACCTAGAGCTGGGCAGGAGAGGGCAGAGAGCACTTCCATCTGACAGCAGGTTGCAGATTGCCTCGGAAAGAGCCGTGTCCTTGGAATGTGCAGCAAATCCTCTTTCTTTGCAAACCGCGGTTAGTGTGCAGTGCAGGTACGCTCTCCCCTTGCCAACTGGAGTGGGAAAGCTTTTCGCTAAGCTAGAGATGACTAGAGAAGCAGAAGCGCGGCTCCGGAGCTATCCGGAGGAAAGTGCCTCTTCCCGGCGTCTTTCGGCTTGAAGAGGCGCTCCGGAGTGCTCCGCTGGCGCTCTGCTGAGCTGTGCGCGAATTAGCCGCTTCTGCGCCTCCGAGAAGCAGAGATCGCGGTTGCTTGGAAGAGGCGAAGAACGAAGCCGCAAAGAAGCGGGCTTGTGTGCGAAGCCTTCCGACTGCCGGAGGACGGTGGCTGCCGCTCTCCTGCCTCTTGAATTCACTCTCGGCAAGCGAATGGAAAGCGTTCCAGGACAACTTGCCTGGGTTTTGACTTGGTCCTGATGCGTCCCACCTTGGCAAGTCTTGCTCGTCGCCAGAGGCTCCGAGATGCACAGAAGACGGTGGCAGCTGCTGAAAAGAAGGGCAGCGGTGAGTTTGTCGACAAGCAAGAACATAGGCAGCTGCCTGTGCTTGGGAAGGAGCAGCTGCCTGGTTTTGGCAATTGCCTTCACAGCGCCCAGAAGCCCGGTGCTCTGCTGCTTTGTTTTTCGCAGTCAGTCAATTGCACACTAGTGAAGCTGAGCCAGGCTCTTCAGCTTTGCTGCTTTTGAGCATCTGTGCTCCACTTAGGCTCTGTGACATCTCTCGAGGTTGTTTGCCTCGCCCAGGCTGGAAAGTGCCCGCTAGTACCTAGAGCTGGGCAGGAGAGGGCAGAGAGCACTTCCATCGGACAGCAGGTTGCAGATTGCCTCGGAAAGAGCCGTGTCCTTGGAATGTGCAGCAAATCCTCTTTCTTTGCAAACCGCGGTTAGTGTGCAGTGCAGGTACACTCTCCCCTTGCCAAATGGAGTGGGAAAGCTTTTCGCTAAGCTAGAGATGACTAGAGAAGCAGAAGCGCGGCTCCGGAGCTATCCGGAAGAAAGTGCCTCTTCCCGGCGTCTTTCGGCTTGAAGAGGCGCTCCGGAGTGCTCCGCTGGCGCTCTGCTGAGCTGTGCGCGAATTAGCCGCTTCTGCGCCTCCGAGAAGCAGAGATCGCGGTTGCTTGGAAGAGGCGAAGAACGAAGCCGCAAAGAAGCGGGCTTGTGTGCGAAGCCTTCCGACTGCCGGAGGACGGTGGCTGCCGCTCTCCTGCCTGTTGAATTCACTCTCGGCAAGCGAATGGAAAGCGTTCCAGGACAACTTGCCTGGGTTTTGACTTGGTCCTGATGCGTCCCACCTTGGCAAGTCTTGCTCGTCGCCAGAGGCTCCGAGATGCACAGAAGACGGTGGCAGCTGCTGAAAAGAAGGGCAGCGGTGAGTTTGTCGACAAGCAAGAACATAGGCAGCTGCCTGTGCTTGGGAAGGAGCAGCTGCCTGCTTTTGGCAATTGCCTTCACAGCGCCCAGAAGCCCGGTGCTCTGCTGCTTTGTTTTTCGCAGTCAGTCAATTGCACACTAGTGAAGCTGAGCCAGGCTCTTCAGCTTTGCTGCTTTTGAGCATCTGTGCTCCACTTAGGCTCTGTGACATCTCTGGAGGTTGTTTGCCTCGCCCAGGCTGGAAAGTGCCCGCTAGTACCTAGAGCTGGGCAGGAGAGGGCAGAGAGCACTTCCATCGGACAGCAGGTTGCAGATTGCCTCGGAAAGAGCCGTGTCCTTGGAATGTGCAGCAAATCCTCTTTCTTTGCAAACCGCGGTTAGTGTGCAGTGTAGGTACACTCTCCCCTTGCCAAATGGAGTGGGAAAGCTTTTCGCTGAGATAGAGATGACTAGAGAAGCAGAAGCGCGGCTCCGGAGCTATCCGGAGGAAAGTGCCGCTTCCCGGCGTCTTTCGGCTTGAAGCGGCGCTCCAGAGCGCTGCGCTGCCGCTCTGCTGAGCTGTGCGCGAATTAGCCGCTTCTGCGCCTCCGAGAAGCAGAGATCGCGGTTGCTTGGAAGAGGCGAAGAACGAAGCCGCAAAGAAGCGGGCTTGTGTGCGAAGCCTTCCGACTGCCGGAGGACGGTGGCTGCCGCTCTCCTGCCTCTTGAATTCACTCTCGGCAAGCGAATGGAAAGCGTTCCAGGACAACTTGCCTGGGTTTTGACTTGGTCCTGATGCGTCCCACCTTGGCAAGTCTTGCTCGTCGCCAGAGGCTCCGAGATGCACAGAAGACGGTGGCAGCTGCTGAAAAGAAGGGCAGCGGTGAGTTTGTCGACAAGCAAGAACATAGGCAGCTGCCTGTGCTTGGGAAGGAGCAGCTGCCTGGTTTTGGCAATTGCCTTCACAGCGCCCAGAAGCCCGGTGCTCTGCTGCTTTGTTTTTCGCAGTCAGTCAATTGCACACTAGTGAAGCTGAGCCAGGCTCTTCAGCTTTGCTGCTTTTGAGCATCTGTGCTCCACTTAGGCTCTGTGACATCTCTCGAGGTTGTTTGCCTCGGCCAGGCTGGCAAGTGCCCGCTAGTAGCTAGAGCTGGGCAGGAGAGGGCAGAGAGCACTTCCATCGGACAGCAGGTTGCAGATTGCCTCGGAAAGAGCCGTGTCCTTGGAATGTGCAGCAAATCCTCTTTCTTTGCAAACCGCGGTTAGTGTGCAGTGCAGGTACACTCTCCCCTTGCCAAATGGAGTGGGAAAGCTTTTCGCTAAGCTAGAGATGACTAGAGAAGCAGAAGCGCGGCTCCGGAGCTATCCGGAGGAAAGTGCCTCTTCCCGGCGTCTTTCGGCTTGAAGAGGCGCTCCGGAGTGCTCCGCTGGCGCTCTGCTGAGCTGTGCGCGAATTAGCCGCTTCTGCGCCTCCGAGAAGCAGAGATCGCGGTTGCTTGGAAGAGGCGAAGAACGAAGCCGCAAAGAAGCGGGCTTGTGTGCGAAGCCTTCCGACTGCCGGAGGACGGTGGCTGCCGCTCTCCTGCCTCTTGAATTCACTCTCGGCAAGCGAATGGAAAGCGTTCCAGGACAACTTGCCTGCGTTTTGACTTGGTCCTGATGCGTCCCACCTTGGCAAGTCTTGCTCGTCGCCAGAGGCTCCGAGATGCACAGAAGACGGTGGCAGCTGCTGAAAAGAAGGGCAGCGGTGAGTTTGTCGACAAGCAAGAACATAGGCAGCTGCCTGTGCTTGGGAAGGAGCAGCTGCCTGCTTTTGGCAATTGCCTTCACAGCGCCCAGAAGCCCGGTGCTCTGCTGCTTTGTTTTTCGCAGTCAGTCAATTGCACACTAGTGAAGCTGAGCCAGGCTCTTCAGCTTTGCTGCTTTTGAGCATCTGTGCTCCACTTAGGCTCTGTGACATCTCTCGAGGTTGTTTGCCTCGCCCAGGCTGGAAAGTGCCCGCTAGTACCTAGAGCTGGGCAGGAGAGGGCAGAGAGCACTTCCATCTGACAGCAGGTTGCAGATTGCCTCGGAAAGAGCCGTGTCCTTGGAATGTGCAGCAAATCCTCTTTCTTTGCAAACCGCGGTTAGTGTGCAGTGCAGGTACACTCTCCCCTTGCCAAATGGAGTGGGAAAGCTTTTCGCTAAGCTAGAGATGACTAGAGAAGCAGAAGCGCGGCTCCGGAGCTATCCGGAAGAAAGTGCCTCTTCCCGGCGTCTTTCGGCTTGAAGAGGCGCTCCGGAGTGCTCCGCTGGCGCTCTGCTGAGCTGTGCGCGAATTAGCCGCTTCTGCGCCTCCGAGAAGCAGAGATCGCGGTTGCTTGGAAGAGGCGAAGAACGAAGCCGCAAAGAAGCGGGCTTGTGTGCGAAGCCTTCCGACTGCCGGAGGACGGTGGCTGCCGCTCTCCTGCCTCTTGAATTCACTCTCGGCAAGCGAATGGAAAGCGTTCCAGGACAACTTGCCTGGGTTTTGACTTGGTCCTGATGCGTCCCACCTTGGCAAGTCTTGCTCGTCGCCAGAGGCTCCGAGATGCACAGAAGACGGTGGCAGCTGCTGAAAAGAAGGGCAGCGGTGAGTTTGTCGACAAGCAAGAACATAGGCAGCTGCCTGTGCTTGGGAAGGAGCAGCTGCCTGGTTTTGGCAATTGCCTTCACAGCGCCCAGAAGCCCGGTGCTCTGCTGCTTTGTTTTTCGCAGTCAGTCAATTGCACACTAGTCAAGCTGAGCCAGGCTCTTCAGCTTTGCTGCTTTTGAGCATCTGTGCTCCACTTAGGCTCTGTGACATCTCTCGAGGTTGTTTGCCTCGCCCAGGCTGGAAAGTGCCCGCTAGTACCTAGAGCTGGGCAGGAGAGGGCAGAGAGCACTTCCATCTGACAGCAGGTTGCAGATTGCCTCGGAAAGAGCCGTGTCCTTGGAATGTGCAGCAAATCCTCTTTCTTTGCAAACCGCGGTTAGTGTGCAGTGTAGGTACACTCTCCCCTTGCCAAATGGAGTGGGAAAGCTTTTCGCTGAGATAGAGATGACTAGAGAAGCAGAAGCGCGGCTCCGGAGCTATCCGGAGGAAAGTGCCGCTTCCCGGCGTCTTTCGGCTTGAAGCGGCGCTCCAGAGCGCTGCGCTGCCGCTCTGCTGAGCTGTGCGCGAATTAGCCGCTTCTGCGCCTCCGAGAAGCAGAGATCGCGGTTGCTTGGAAGAGGCGAAGAACGAAGCCGCAAAGAAGCGGGCTTGTGTGCGAAGCCTTCCGACTGCCGGAGGACGGTGGCTGCCGCTCTCCTGCCTCTTGAATTCACTCTCGGCAAGCGAATGGAAAGCGTTCCAGGACAACTTGCCTGGGTTTTGACTTGGTCCTGATGCGTCCCACCTTGGCAAGTCTTGCTCGTCGCCAGAGGCTCCGAGATGCACAGAAGACGGTGGCAGCTGCTGAAAAGAAGGGCAGCGGTGAGTTTGTCGACAAGCAAGAACATAGGCAGCTGCCTGTGCTTGGGAAGGAGCAGCTGCCTGGTTTTGGCAATTGCCTTCACAGCGCCCAGAAGCCCGGTGCTCTGCTGCTTTGTTTTTCGCAGTCAGTCAATTGCACACTAGTGAAGCTGAGCCAGGCTCTTCAGCTTTGCTGCTTTTGAGCATCTGTGCTCCACTTAGGCTCTGTGACATCTCTCGAGGTTGTTTGCCTCGGCCAGGCTGGCAAGTGCCCGCTAGTAGCTAGAGCTGGGCAGGAGAGGGCAGAGAGCACTTCCATCGGACAGCAGGTTGCAGATTGCCTCGGAAAGAGCCGTGTCCTTGGAATGTGCAGCAAATCCTCTTTCTTTGCAAACCGCGGTTAGTGTGCAGTGCAGGTACACTCTCCCCTTGCCAAATGGAGTGGGAAAGCTTTTCGCTAAGCTAGAGATGACTAGAGAAGCAGAAGCGCGGCTCCGGAGCTATCCGGAGGAAAGTGCCTCTTCCCGGCGTCTTTCGGCTTGAAGAGGCGCTCCGGAGTGCTCCGCTGGCGCTCTGCTGAGCTGTGCGCGAATTAGCCGCTTCTGCGCCTCCGAGAAGCAGAGATCGCGGTTGCTTGGAAGAGGCGAAGAACGAAGCCGCAAAGAAGCGGGCTTGTGTGCGAAGCCTTCCGACTGCCGGAGGACGGTGGCTGCCGCTCTCCTGCCTCTTGAATTCACTCTCGGCAAGCGAATGGAAAGCGTTCCAGGACAACTTGCCTGGGTTTTGACTTGGTCCTGATGCGTCCCACCTTGGCAAGTCTTGCTCGTCGCCAGAGGCTCCGAGATGCACAGAAGACGGTGGCAGCTGCTGAAAAGAAGGGCAGCGGTGAGTTTGTCGACAAGCAAGAACATAGGCAGCTGCCTGTGCTTGGGAAGGAGCAGCTGCCTGGTTTTGGCAATTGCCTTCACAGCGCCCAGAAGCCCGGTGCTCTGCTGCTTTGTTTTTCGCAGTCAGTCAATTGCACACTAGTGAAGCTGAGCCAGGCTCTTCAGCTTTGCTGCTTTTGAGCATCTGTGCTCCACTTAGGCTCTGTGACATCTCTCGAGGTTGTTTGCCTCGCCCAGGCTGGAAAGTGCCCGCTAGTACCTAGAGCTGGGCAGGAGAGGGCAGAGAGCACTTCCAGCTGACAGCAGGTTGCAGATTGCCTCGGAAAGAGCCGTGTCCTTGGAATGTGCAGCAAATCCTCTTTCTTTGCAAACCGCGGTTAGTGTGCAGTGCAGGTACACTCTCCCCTTGCCAAATGGAGTGGGAAAGCTTTTCGCTAAGCTAGAGATGACTAGAGAAGCAGAAGCGCGGCTCCGGAGCTATCCGGAAGAAAGTGCCTCTTCCCGGCGTCTTTCGGCTTGAAGAGGCGCTCCGGAGTGCTCCGCTGGCGCTCTGCTGAGCTGTGCGCGAATTAGCCGCTTCTGCGCCTCCGAGAAGCAGAGATCGCGGTTGCTTGGAAGAGGCGAAGAACGAAGCCGCAAAGAAGCGGGCTTGTGTGCGAAGCCTTCCGACTGCCGGAGGACGGTGGCTGCCGCTCTCCTGCCTGTTGAATTCACTCTCGGCAAGCGAATGGAAAGCGTTCCAGGACAACTTGCCTGGGTTTTGACTTGGTCCTGATGCGTCCCACCTTGGCAAGTCTTGCTCGTCGCCAGAGGCTCCGAGATGCACAGAAGACGGTGGCAGCTGCTGAAAAGAAGGGCAGCGGTGAGTTTGTCGACAAGCAAGAACATAGGCAGCTGCCTGTGCTTGGGAAGGAGCAGCTGCCTGGTTTTGGCAATTGCCTTCACAGCGCCCAGAAGCCCGGTGCTCTGCTGCTTTGTTTTTCGCAGTCAGTCAATTGCACACTAGTCAAGCTGAGCCAGGCTCTTCAGCTTTGCTGCTTTTGAGCATCTGTGCTCCACTTAGGCTCTGTGACATCTCTCGAGGTTGTTTGCCTCGCCCAGGCTGGAAAGTGCCCGCTAGTACCTAGAGCTGGGCAGGAGAGGGCAGAGAGCACTTCCATCTGACAGCAGGTTGCAGATTGCCTCGGAAAGAGCCGTGTCCTTGGAATGTGCAGCAAATCCTCTTTCTTTGCAAACCGCGGTTAGTGTGCAGTGTAGGTACACTCTCCCCTTGCCAAATGGAGTGGGAAAGCTTTTCGCTGAGATAGAGATGACTAGAGAAGCAGAAGCGCGGCTCCGGAGCTATCCGGAGGAAAGTGCCGCTTCCCGGCGTCTTTCGGCTTGAAGCGGCGCTCCAGAGCGCTGCGCTGCCGCTCTGCTGAGCTGTGCGCGAATTAGCCGCTTCTGCGCCTCCGAGAAGCAGAGATCGCGGTTGCTTGGAAGAGGCGAAGAACGAAGCCGCAAAGAAGCGGGCTTGTGTGCGAAGCCTTCCGACTGCCGGAGGACGGTGGCTGCCGCTCTCCTGCCTCTTGAATTCACTCTCGGCAAGCGAATGGAAAGCGTTCCAGGACAACTTGCCTGGGTTTTGACTTGGTCCTGATGCGTCCCACCTTGGCAAGTCTTGCTCGTCGCCAGAGGCTCCGAGATGCACAGAAGACGGTGGCAGCTGCTGAAAAGAAGGGCAGCGGTGAGTTTGTCGACAAGCAAGAACATAGGCAGCTGCCTGTGCTTGGGAAGGAGCAGCTGCCTGGTTTTGGCAATTGCCTTCACAGCGCCCAGAAGCCCGGTGCTCTGCTGCTTTGTTTTTCGCAGTCAGTCAATTGCACACTAGTGAAGCTGAGCCAGGCTCTTCAGCTTTGCTGCTTTTGAGCATCTGTGCTCCACTTAGGCTCTGTGACATCTCTCGAGGTTGTTTGCCTCGGCCAGGCTGGAAAGTGCCCGCTAGTACCTAGAGCTGGGCAGGAGAGGGCAGAGAGCACTTCCATCGGACAGCAGGTTGCAGATTGCCTCGGAAAGAGCCGTGTCCTTGGAATGTGCAGCAAATCCTCTTTCTTTGCAAACCGCGGTTAGTGTGCAGTGCAGGTACACTCTCCCCTTGCCAAATGGAGTGGGAAAGCTTTTCGCTAAGCTAGAGATGACTAGAGAAGCAGAAGCGCGGCTCCGGAGCTATCCGGAGGAAAGTGCCTCTTCCCGGCGTCTTTCGGCTTGAAGAGGCGCTCCGGAGTGCTCCGCTGGCGCTCTGCTGAGCTGTGCGCGAATTAGCCGCTTCTGCGCCTCCGAGAAGCAGAGATCGCGGTTGCTTGGAAGAGGCGAAGAACGAAGCCGCAAAGAAGCGGGCTTGTGTGCGAAGCCTTCCGACTGCCGGAGGACGGTGGCTGCCGCTCTCCTGCCTCTTGAATTCACTCTCGGCAAGCGAATGGAAAGCGTTCCAGGACAACTTGCCTGGGTTTTGACTTGGTCCTTATGCGTCCCACCTTGGCAAGTCTTGCTCGTCGCCAGAGGCTCCGAGATGCACAGAAGACGGTGGCAGCTGCTGAAAAGAAGGGCAGCGGTGAGTTTGTCGACAAGCAAGAACATAGGCAGCTGCCTGTGCTTGGGAAGGAGCAGCTGCCTGGTTTTGGCAATTGCCTTCACAGCGCCCAGAAGCCCGGTGCTCTGCTGCTTTGTTTTTCGCAGTCAGTCAATTGCACACTAGTCAAGCTGAGCCAGGCTCTTCAGCTTTGCTGCTTTTGAGCATCTGTGCTCCACTTAGGCTCTGTGACATCTCTCGAGGTTGTTTGCCTCGCCCAGGCTGGAAAGTGCCCGCTAGTACCTAGAGCTGGGCAGGAGAGGGCAGAGAGCACTTCCATCTGACAGCAGGTTGCAGATTGCCTCGGAAAGAGCCGTGTCCTTGGAATGTGCAGCAAATCCTCTTTCTTTGCAAACCGCGGTTAGTGTGCAGTGCAGGTACACTCTCCCCTTGCTAAATGGAGTGGGAAAGCTTTTCGCTAAGCTAGAGATGACTAGAGAAGCAGAAGCGCGGCTCCGGAGCTATCCGGAAGAAAGTGCCTCTTCCCGGCGTCTTTCGGCTTGAAGAGGCGCTCCGGAGTGCTCCGCTGGCGCTCTGCTGAGCTGTGCGCGAATTAGCCGCTTCTGCGCCTCCGAGAAGCAGAGATCGCGGTTGCTTGGAAGAGGCGAAGAACGAAGCCGCAAAGAAGCGGGCTTGTGTGCGAAGCCTTCCGACTGCCGGAGGACGGTGGCTGCCGCTCTCCTGCCTGTTGAATTCACTCTCGGCAAGCGAATGGAAAGCGTTCCAGGACAACTTGCCTGGGTTTTGACTTGGTCCTGATGCCTCCCACCTTGGCAAGTCTTGCTCGTCGCCAGAGGCTCCGAGATGCACAGAAGACGGTGGCAGCTGCTGAAAAGAAGGGCAGCGGTGAGTTTGTCGACAAGCAAGAACATAGGCAGCTGCCTGTGCTTGGGAAGGAGCAGCTGCCTGGTTTTGGCAATTGCCTTCACAGCGCCCAGAAGCCCGGTGCTCTGCTGCTTTGTTTTTCGCAGTCAGTCAATTGCACACTAGTCAAGCTGAGCCAGGCTCTTCAGCTTTGCTGCTTTTGAGCATCTGTGCTCCACTTAGGCTCTGTGACATCTCTCGAGGTTGTTTGCCTCGGCCAGGCTGGAAAGTGCCCGCTAGTACCTAGAGCTGGGCAGGAGAGGGCAGAGAGCACTTCCATCTGACAGCAGGTTGCAGATTGCCTCGGAAAGAGCCGTGTCCTTGGAATGTGCAGCAAATCCTCTTTCTTTGCAAACCGCGGTTAGTGTGCAGTGCAGGTACGCTCTCCCCTTGCCAAATGGAGTGGGAAAGCTTTTCGCTAAGCTAGAGATGACTAGAGAAGCAGAAGCGCGGCTCCGGAGCTATCCGGAGGAAAGTGCCGCTTCCCGATGTCTTTCGGCTTGAAGCGGCACTCCGGAGCGCTCCGCTGGCGCTCTACTGAGCTGTGCGCGAATTAGCCGCTTCTTCGCCTCCGAGAAGCAGGGATCGCGGTTGCTTGGAAGAGGCGAAGAACGAAGCCGCAAAGAAGCGGGCTTGTGTGCGAAGCCTTCCGACTGCCGGAGGACGGTGGCTGCCGCTCTCCTGCCTGTTGAATTCACTCTCGGCTAGCGAATGGAAAGTGTTCCAGGACAACTTGCCTGGGTTTTGACTTGGTCCTGATGCGTCCCACCTTGGCAAGTCTTGCTCGTCGCCAGAGGCTCCGAGATGCACAGAAGACGGTGGCAGCTGCTGAAAAGAAGGGCAGCGGTGAGTTTGTCGACAAGCAAGAACATAGGCAGCTGCCTGTGCTTGGGAAGGAGCAGCTGCCTGGTTTTGGCAATTGCCTTCACAGCGCCCAGAAGCCCGGTGCTCTGCTGCTTTGTTTTTCGCAGTCAGTCAATTGCACACTAGTGAAGCTGAGCCAGGCTCTTCAGCTTTGCTGCTTTTGAGCATCTGTGCTCCACTTAGGCTCTGTGACATCTCTGGAGGTTGTTTGCCTCGCCCAGGCTGGAAAGTGCCCACTAGTACCTAGAGCTGGGCAGGAGAGGGCAGAGAGCACTTCCATCTGACAGCAGGTTGCAGATTGCCTCGGAAAGAGCCGTGTCCTTGGAATGTGCAGCAAATCCTCTTTCTTTGCAAACCGCGGTTAGTGTGCAGTGCAGGTACACTCTACCCTTGCCAAATGGAGTGGGAAAGCTTTTCGCTAAGCTAGAGATGACTAGAGAAGAAGAAGCGCGGCTCCGGAGCTATCCGGAGGAAAGTGCCGCTTCCCGGCGTCTTTCGGCTTGAAGCGGCGCTCCAGAGCGCTTTGCTGCCGCTTTACTGAGCTGTGCGCGAACTAGCCGCTTCTGCGCCTCCGAGAAGCAGAGATCGCGGTTGCTTGGAAGAGGCGAAGAACGAAGCCGCAAAGAAGCGGGCTTGTGTGCGAAGCCTTCCGACTGCCGGAGGACGGTGGCTGCCGCTCTCCTGCCTGTTGAATTCACTCTCGGCAAGCGAATGGAAAGCGTTCCAGGACAACTGCCCTGGGTTTTGACTTGGTCCTGATGCGTCCCACCTTGGCAAGTCTTGCTCGTCGCCAGAGGCTCCGAGATGCACAGAAGACGGTGGCAGCTGCTGAAAAGAAGGGCAGCGGTGAGTTTGTCGACAAGCAAGAACATAGGCAGCTGCCTGTGCTTGGGAAGGAGCAGCTGCCTGGTTTTGGCAATTGCCTTCACAGCGCCCAGAAGCCCGGTGCTCTGCTGCTTTGTTTTTCGCAGTCAGTCAATTGCACACTAGTGAAGCTGAGCCAGGCTCTTCAGCTTTGCTGCTTTTGAGCATCTGTGCTCCACTTAGGCTCTGTGACATCTCTCGAGGTTGTTTGCCTCGGCCAGGCTGGAAAGTGCCCGCTAGTACCTAGAGCTGGGCAGGAGAGGGCAGAGAGCACTTCCATCTGACAGCAGGTTGCAGATTGCCTCGGAAAGAGCCGTGTCCTTGGAATGTGCAGCAAATCCTCTTTCTTTGCAAACCGCGGTTAGTGTGCAGTGCAGGTACGCTCTCCCCTTGCCAAATGGAGTGGGAAAGCTTTTCGCTGAGCTAGAGATGACTAGAGAAGCAGAAGCGCGGCTCCGGAGCTATCCGGAGGAAAGTGCCGCTTCCCGGCGTCTTTCAGCTTGAAGCGGCACTCCGGAGCGCTCCGCTGGCGCTCTACTGAGCTGTGCGCGAACTAGCCGCTTCTTCGCCTCCGAGAAGCAGGGATCGCGGTTGCTTGGAAGAGGCGAAGAACGAAGCCGCAAAGAAGCGGGCTTGTGTGCGAAGCCTTCCGACTGCCGGAGGACGGTGGCTGCCGCTCTCCTGCCTGTTGAATTCACTCTCGGCAAGCGAATGGAAAGCGTTCCAGGACAACTTGCCTGGGTTTTGACTTGGTCCTGATGCCTCCCACCTTGGCAAGTCTTGCTCGTCGCCAGAGGCTCCGAGATGCACAGAAGACGGTGGCAGCTGCTGAAAAGAAGGGCAGCGGTGAGTTTGTCGACAAGCAAGAACATAGGCAGCTGCCTGTGCTTGGGAAGGAGCAGCTGCCTGGTTTTGGCAATTGCCTTCACAGCGCCCAGAAGCCCGGTGCTCTGCTGCTTTGTTTTTCGCAGTCAGTCAATTGCACACTAGTGAAGCTGAGCCAGGCTCTTCAGCTTTGCTGCTTTTGAGCATCTGTGCTCCACTTATGCTCTGTGACATCTCTGGAGGTGGTTTGCCTCGCCCAGGCTGGAAAGTGCCCGCTAGTAGCTAGAGCTGGGCAGGAGAGGGCAGAGAGCACTTCCATCTGACAGCAGGTTGCAGATTGCCTCGGAAAGAGCCGTGTCCTTGGAATGTGCAGCAAATCCTCTTTCTTTGCAAACCGCGGTTAGTGTGCAGTGCAGGTACACTCTCCCCTTGCCAAATGGAGTGGGAAAGCTTTTTCGCTAAGCTAGAGATGACTAGAGAAGCAGAAGCGCGGCTCCGGAGCTATCCGGAGGAAAGTGCCGCTTCCCGGCGTCTTTCGGCTTGAAGCGGCGCTCCAGAGCGCTTTGCTGCCGCTTACTGAGCTGTGCGCGAACTAGCCGCTTCTGCGCCTCCGAGAAGCAGAGATCGCGGTTGCTTGGAAGAGGCGAAGAACGAAGCCGCAAAGAAGCGGGCTTGTGTGCCAAGCCTTCCGACTGCCGGAGGACGGTGGCTGCCGCTCTCCTGCCTGTTGAATTCACTCTCGGCAAGCGAATGGAAAGCGTTCCAGGACAACTTGCCTGGGTTTTGACTTGGTCCTGATGCGTCCCACCTTGGCAAGTCTTGCTCGTCGCCAGAGGCTCCGAGATGCACAGAAGACGGTGGCAGCTGCTGAAAAGAAGGGCAGCGGGTGAGTTGTCGACAAGCAAGAACATAGGCAGCTGCCTGTGCTTGGGAAGGAGCAGCTGCCTGGTTTTGGCAATTGCCTTCACAGCGCCCAGAAGCCCGGTGCTCTGCTGCTTTGTTTTTCGCAGTCAGTCAATTGCACACTAGTGAAGCTGAGCCAGGCTCTTCAGCTTTGCTGCTTTTGAGCATCTGTGCTCCACTTAGGCTCTGTGACATCTCTCGAGGTTGTTTGCCTCGGCCAGGCTGGAAAGTGCCCGCTAGTACCTAGAGCTGGGCAGGAGAGGGCAGAGAGCACTTCCATCTGACAGCAGGTTGCAGATTGCCTCGGAAAGAGCCGTGTCCTTGGAATGTGCAGCAAATCCTCTTTCTTTGCAAACCGCGGTTAGTGTGCAGTGCAGGTACGCTCTCCCCTTGCCAACTGGAGTGGGAAAGCTTTTCGCTAAGCTAGAGATGACTAGAGAAGCAGAAGCGCGGCTCCGGAGCTATCCGGAGGAAAGTGCCTCTTCCCGGCGTCTTTCGGCTTGAAGAGGCGCTCCGGAGTGCTCCGCTGGCGCTCTGCTGAGCTGTGCGCGAATTAGCCGCTTCTGCGCCTCCGAGAAGCAGAGATCGCGGTTGCTTGGAAGAGGCGAAGAACGAAGCCGCAAAGAAGCGGGCTTGTGTGCGAAGCCTTCCGACTGCCGGAGGACGGTGGCTGCCGCTCTCCTGCCTCTTGAATCACTCTCGGCAAGCGAATGGAAAGCGTTCCAGGACAACTTGCCTGGGTTTTGACTTGGTCCTGATGCGTCCACCTTGGCAAGTCTTGCTCGTCGCCAGAGGCTCCGAGATGCACAGAAGACGGTGGGCAGCTGCTGAAAAGAAGGGCAGCGGTGAGTTTGTCGACAAGCAAGAACATAGGCAGCTGCCTGTGCTTGGGAAGGAGCAGCTGCCTGGTTTTGGCAATTGCCTTCACAGCGCCCAGAAGCCCGGTGCTCTGCTGCTTTGTTTTTCGCAGTCAGTCAATTGCACACTAGTGAAGCTGAGCCAGGCTCTTCAGCTTTGCTGCTTTTGAGCATCTGTGCTCCACTTAGGCTCTGTGACATCTCTCGAGGTTGTTTGCCTCGCCCAGGCTGGAAAGTGCCCGCTAGTACCTAGAGCTGGGCAGGAGAGGGCAGAGAGCACTTCCATCTGACAGCAGGTTGCAGATTGCCTCGGAAAGAGCCGTGTCCTTGGAATGTGCAGCAAATCCTCTTTCTTTGCAAACCGCGGTTAGTGTGCAGTGCAGGTACACTCTCCCTTGCCAAATGGAGTGGGAAAGCTTTTCGCTAAGCTAGAGATGACTAGAGAAGCAGAAGCGCGGGCTCCGGAGCTATCCGGAAGAAAGTGCCTCTTCCCGGCGTCTTTCGGCTTGAAGAGGCGCTCCGGAGTGCTCCGCTGGCGCTCTGCTGAGCTGTGCGCGAATTAGCCGCTTCTGCGCCTCCGAGAAGCAGAGATCGCGGTTGCTTGGAAGAGGCGAAGAACGAAGCCGCAAAGAAGCGGGCTTGTGTGCGAAGCCTTCCGACTGCCGGAGGACGGTGGCTGCCGCTCTCCTGCCTGTTGAATTCACTCTCGGCAAGCGAATGGAAAGCGTTCCAGGACAACTTGCCTGGGTTTTGACTTGGTCCTGATGCGTCCCACCTTGGCAAGTCTTGCTCGTCGCCAGAGGCTCCGAGATGCACAGAAGACGGTGGCAGCTGCTGAAAAGAAGGGCAGCGGTGAGTTTGTCGACAAGCAAGAACATAGGCAGCTGCCTGTGCTTGGGAAGGAGCAGCTGCCTGCTTTTGGCAATTGCCTTCACAGCGCCCAGAAGCCCGGTGCTCTGCTGCTTTGTTTTTCGCAGTCAGTCAATTGCACACTAGTCAAGCTGAGCCAGGCTCTTCAGCTTTGCTGCTTTTGAGCATCTGTGCTCCACTTAGGCTCTGTGACATCTCTCGAGGTTGTTTTGCCTCGCCAGGCTGGAAAGTGCCCGCTAGTACCTAGAGCTGGGCAGGAGAGGGCAGAGAGCACTTCCATCTGACAGCAGGTTGCAGATTGCCTCGGAAAGAGCCGTGTCCTTGGAATGTGCAGCAAATCCTCTTTCTTTGCAAACCGCGGTTAGTGTGCAGTGTAGGTACACTCTCCCCTTGCCAAATGGAGTGGGAAAGCTTTTCGCCTGAGATAGAGATGACTAGAGAAGCAGAAGCGCGGCTCCGGAGCTATCCGGAAGAAAGTGCCGCTTCCCGGCGTCTTTCGGCTTGAAGCGGCGCTCCGGAGCGCTTTGCTGCCGCTTTACTGAGCTGTGCGTGAACTAGCCGCTTCTTCGCCTCTGAGAAGCAGAGATCGCGGTTGCTTGGAAGAGGCGAAGAACGAAGCCGCAAAGAAGCGGGCTTGTGTGCGAAGCCTTCCGACTGCCGGAGGACGGTGGCTGCCGCTCTCCTGCCTGTTGAATTCACTCTCGGCTAGCGAATGGAAAGTGTTCCAGGACAACTTGCCTGGGTTTTGACTTGGTCCTGATGCCTCCCACCTTGGCAAGTCTTGCTCGTCGCCAGAGGCCTCGAGATGCACAGAAGACGGTGGCAGCTGCTGAAAAGAAGGGCAGCGGTGAGTTTGTCGACAAGCAAGAACATAGGCAGCTGCCTGTGCTTGGGAAGGAGCAGCTGCCTGGTTTTGGCAATTGCCTTCACAGCGCCCAGAAGCCCGGTGCTCTGCTGCTTTGTTTTTCGCAGTCAGTCAATTGCACACTAGTGAAGCTGAGCCAGGCTCTTCAGCTTTGCTGCTTTTGAGCATCTGTGCTCCACTTAGGCTCTGTGACATCTCTGGAGGTTGTTTGCCTCGGCCAGGCTGGAAAGTGCCCACTAGTACCTAGAGCTGGGCAGGAGAGGGCAGAGAGCACTTCCATCTGACAGCAGGTTGCAGATTGCCTCGGAAAGAGCCGTGTCCTTGGAATGTGCAGCAAATCCTCTTTCTTTGCAAACCGCGGTTAGTGTGCAGTGCAGGTACACTCTACCCTTGCCAAATGGAGTGGGAAAGCTTTTCGCTAAGCTAGAGATGACTAGAGAAGAAGAAGCGCGGCTCCGGAGCTATCCGGAGGAAAGTGCCGCTTCCCGGCGTCTTTCGGCTTGAAGCGGCGCTCCAGAGCGCTTTGCTGCCGCTTTACTGAGCTGTGCGCGAACTAGCCGCTTCTGCGCCTCCGAGAAGCAGAGATCGCGGTTGCTTGGAAGAGGCGAAGAACGAAGCCGCAAAGAAGCGGGCTTGTGTGCGAAGCCTTCCGACTGCCGGAGGACGGTGGCTGCCGCTCTCCTGCCTGTTGAATTCACTCTCGGCAAGCGAATGGAAAGCGTTCCAGGACAACTGCCCTGGGTTTTGACTTGGTCCTGATGCGTCCCACCTTGGCAAGTCTTGCTCGTCGCCAGAGGCTCCGAGATGCACAGAAGACGGTGGCAGCTGCTGAAAAGAAGGGCAGCGGTGAGTTTGTCGACAAGCAAGAACATAGGCAGCTGCCTGTGCTTGGGAAGGAGCAGCTGCCTGGTTTTGGCAATTGCCTTCACAGCGCCCAGAAGCCCGGTGCTCTGCTGCTTTGTTTTTCGCAGTCAGTCAATTGCACACTAGTGAAGCTGAGCCAGGCTCTTCAGCTTTGCTGCTTTTGAGCATCTGTGCTCCACTTAGGCTCTGTGACATCTCTCGAGGTTGTTTGCCTCGGCCAGGCTGGAAAGTGCCCGCTAGTACCTAGAGCTGGGCAGGAGAGGGCAGAGAGCACTTCCATCTGACAGCAGGTTGCAGATTGCCTCGGAAAGAGCCGTGTCCTTGGAATGTGCAGCAAATCCTCTTTCTTTGCAAACCGCGGTTAGTGTGCAGTGCAGGTACGCTCTCCCCTTGCCAAATGGAGTGGGAAAGCTTTTCGCTGAGCTAGAGATGACTAGAGAAGCAGAAGCGCGGCTCCGGAGCTATCCGGAGGAAAGTGCCGCTTCCCGGCGTCTTTCAGCTTGAAGCGGCACTCCGGAGCGCTCCGCTGGCGCTCTACTGAGCTGTGCGCGAACTAGCCGCTTCTTCGCCTCCGAGAAGCAGGGATCGCGGTTGCTTGGAAGAGGCGAAGAACGAAGCCGCAAAGAAGCGGGCTTGTGTGCGAAGC
>NW_027099655.1:0-24817 GCF_031753505.1 Anomalospiza imberbis | reverse complement strand
AATGGCCAGTCTTTGTCTCCAGGGGTCTGCGGTCCTGAGTGGCGAGACGCCTCCAAAAAATTCAAAAAAAGCAGGACATGTGCAGGACCAAACATGCCCAACCTCAACCCTGGGCTGCCCTGAACTTCCCAAGGGAACTCTATCAACTGACAGCTGGAACCTGGGCTGGCAAGTTTCTTTCCCAGGGAAAAGGGCCAGTCTTTGTGTCCAGGGATCTGTGGCCCGGAGTGGCCGGACGCCTCCAACAAATCTGAAAGATTAAGGATGTGCCCCAGACCCAACCTGCCCCTACATATAACCTCTGCTGCCCTGACAGTCCCAAGGGAACCCTACAAACTGACATCAGCATCCTGGGCTGGCCCATTTTCTTTCACAGGGAAAAGGGCCAGTCTTTGTGTCCAGGGATCATTGGCCCGGAGTGGCCGGACACCTCCAAAAAAGCGGAACGATTAAGGATGTGTCCCAGACCGAACCTGCCCCTACATATAACTTCTGCTGCCCTGACAGTCCCTAGGAAACCCTACAAACCCCTACAGAACCTGGGCTGGCCTCTTTTCTTTTCCAGGGAAAATGGCCAGTCTTTGTCTCCAGGGGTCTGCGGTCCTGAGTGGCGAGACGCCTCCAAAAAATTCAAACAAAGCAGGACATGTGCAGGACCAAACATGCCCAACCTCAACCCTGGGCTGCCCTGAACTTCCCAAGGGAACCCCACAAACTCTCATCAGGAATCTCGGCTGGCCACTTTTCCTTTTCAGAGAAAAAGGCAGGTCTTTGTCTAGTGGGGTCTGTGGGCCTGAGTGGCCGGACGCCTCCAAAAAATCCAAATGAACAAGGATATGTGTCAGACCCAACCTGTCCCCTCTTCAAACCTGTGCTACCTAGTTATTCCCAAGGGAACTCTATCAACTGACAGCAGGAACCTGGGCTGGCAACTATTCTGTCCCAGGGAAAAGGGCCACGCGTTGTCTCCATGGGCCTGTGGCCCTGAGTGGCTGGATGCCTCCAACAAATCTGAAAGATTAAGGATGTGTCCCAGACCAAACCTGCCCCTACATATAACCTCTGCTGCCCTGACAGTCCCTAGGAAACCCTACAAACTGATAGAAGGAACCTGGGCTGGCCCCTTTTCTTTTCCAGGGAAATGGCCAGTCTTTGTCTCCAGGGGTCTGCGGTCCTGAGTGTCCAGACGCCTCCAAAAAATCCAAACGAACAAGGATATGTGTCAGACCCAACCTGTACCCTCTTCAAACCTGTGCTACCTAGATATTCCCAAGGGAACTCTATCAACTGACAGCTGGAACCTGGGCTGGCAAGTTTCTTTCCCAGGGAAAAGGGCCAGTCTTTGTGTCCAGGGATCTGTGGCCCGGAGTGGCCGGACGCCTCCAACAAATCTGAAAGATTAAGGATGTGCCCCAGACCCAACCTGCCCCTACATATAACCTCTGCTGCCCTGACAGTCCCAAGGGAACCCTACAAACTGACATCAGCATCCTGGGCTGGCCCCTTTTCTTTTCCAGGGAAAAGGGCCAGTCTTTGTGTCCAGGGATCTGAGGCCCGGAGTGGCCGGACGCCTCCAAAAAATCGGAACGATTAAGGATGTGTCCCAGACCGAACCTGCCCCTACATATAACTTCTGCTGCCCTGACAGTCCCTAGGAAACCCTACAAACTGATAGAAGGAACCTGGGCTGGCCCCTTTTCTTTTCCAGGGAAAATGGCCAGTCTTTGTCTCCAGGGGTCTGCGGTCCTGAGTGGCCAGACGCCTCCAAAAAATTCAAAAAAAGCAGGACTTGTGCAGGACCAAACATGCCCCAACCTCAACCCTGGGCTGCCCATAAATTCCCAAGGGAACCCCACAGACTGACAGCAGGAATCTCGGCTGACCACTTTTCCTTTTCAGAGAAAAAGGCAGGTCTTTGTCTAGTGGGGTCTGTGGGCCTGAGTTGCCGGACGCCTCCAAAAAATCCAAATGAACAAGGATATGTGTCAGACCCAACCTGCCCCCACCTCAGCCCTGTGCTGCCCTGACAGTCCCAAGGGAACCCTACAAACTGACAGCAGGAACCTGGGCTGGCCACTTTTTTTTTCTCGGGGAAAAAGGCCAGTCTTTGTCTCAAGGGATCATTGGCCCTGAGTGTCCAGACGCCTCCAAAAAATAGAAACGAACAAGGATATGTGTCAGACCCAACCTGTCCCCTCTTCAAACCTGTGCTACCTAGATATTCTCAAGGGAACTCAATCAACTGACAGCAGGAACCTGGGCTGGCAACTATTCTGTCCCAGGGAAAAGGGCCACGCGTTGTCTCCATGGGCCTGTGGCCCTGAGTGGCTGGATGCCTCCAACAAATCTGAAAGATTAAGGATGTGTCCCAGACCCAGCCTGCCCCTACATATAACCTCTGCTGCCCTGACAGTCCCTAGGAAACCCTACAAACTGATAGAAGGAACCTGGGCTGGCCCCTTTTCTTTTCCAGGGAAATGGCCAGTCTTTGTCTCCAGGGGTCTGCGGTCCTGAGTGGCCAGACGCCTCCAAAAAATCCAAACGAACAAGGATATCTGTCAGACCCAACCTGTACCCTCTTCAAACCTGTGCTACCTAGATATTCCCAAGGGAACTCTATCAACTGACAGCTGGAACCTGGGCTGGCAAGTTTCTTTCCCAGGGAAAAGGGCCAGTCTTTGTGTCCAGGGATCTGTGGCCCGGAGTGGCCGGACGCCTCCAACAAATCTGAAAGATTAAGGATGTGCCCCAGACCCAACCTGCCCCTACATATAACCTCTGCTGCCCTGACAGTCCCTAGGAAACCCTACAAACTGATAGAAGAACCTGGGCTGGCCCCTTTTCTTTTCCAGGGAAAATGGCCAGTCTTTGTCTCCAAGGGTCTGCGGTCCTGAGTGGCCAGACGCCTCCAAAAAATTCAAACAAAGCAGGACATGTGCAGGACCAAACATGCCCCAACCTCAACCCTGGGCTGCCCTGAACTTCCCAAGGGAACCCCACAAACTGTCATCAGGAATCTCGGCTGACCACTTTTCCTTTTCAGAGAAAAAGGCAGGTCTTTGTCTAGTGGGGTCTGTGGGCCTGAGTGGCCGGACGCCTCCAAAAAATCCAAATGAACAAGGATATGTGTCAGACCCAACCTGTCCCCTCTTCAAACCTGTGCTACCTAGTTATTCCCAAGGGAACTCTATCAACTGACAGCAGGAACCTGGGCTGGCAACTATTCTGTCCCAGGGAAAAGGGCCACGCCTTGTCTCCATGGGCCTGTGGCCCTGAGTGGCTGGATGCCTCCAACAAATCTGAAAGATTAAGGATGTGTCCCAGACCAAACCTGCCCCTACATATAAACTCTGCTGCCCTGACAGTCCCTAGGAAACCCTACAAACTGATAGAAGGAACCTGGGCTGGCCCCTTTTCTTTTCCAGGGAAATGGCCAGTCTTTGTCTCCAGGGGTCTGCGGTCCTGAGTGGCCAGACGCCTCCAAAACATCCAAACGAACAAGGATATGTGTCAGACCCAACCTGTACCCTCTTCAAACCTGTGCTACCTAGATATTCCCAAGGGAACTCTATCAACTGACAGCTGGAACCTGGGCTGGCAAGTTTCTTTCCCAGGGAAAAGGGCCAGTCTTTGTGTCCAGGGATCTGTGCCCGGAGTGGCCGGACGCCTCCAACAAATCTGAAAGATTAAGGATGTGCCCCAGACCCAACCTGCCCCTACATATAACCTCTGCTGCCCTGACAGTCCCAAGGGAACCCTACAAACTGACATCAGCATCCTGGGCTGGCCCCTTTTCTTTCACAGGGAAAAGGGCCAGTCTTTGTGTCCAGGGATCATTGGCCCGGAGTGGCCGGACACCTCCAAAAAAGCGGAACGATTAAGGATGTGTCCCAGACCGAACCTGCCCCTACATATAACTTCTGCTGCCCTGACAGTCCCTAGGAAACCCTACAAACCCCTACAGAACCTGGGCTGGCCTCTTTTCTTTTCCAGGGAAAATGGCCAGTCTTTGTCTCCAGGGGTCTGCGGTCCTGAGTGGCGAGACGCCTCCAAAAAATTCAAACAAAGCAGGACATGTGCAGGACCAAACATGCCCCAACCTCAACCCTGGGCTGCCCTGAACTTCCCAAGGGAACCCCACAAACTCTCATCAGGAATCTCGGCTGGCCACTTTTCCTTTTCAGAGAAAAAGGCAGGTCTTTGTCTAGTGGGGTCTGTGGGCCTGAGTGGCCGGACGCCTCCAAAAAATCCAAATGAACAAGGATATGTGTCAGACCCAACCTGTCCCCTCTTCAAACCTGTGCTACCTAGTTATTCCCAAGGGAACTCTATCAACTGACAGCAGGAACCTGGGCTGGCAACTATTCTGTCCCAGGGAAAAGGGCCACGCCTTGTCTCCATGGGCCTGTGGCCCTGAGTGGCTGGATGCCTCCAACAAATCTGAAAGATTAAGGATGTGTCCCAGACCAAACCTGCCCCTACATATAACCTCTGCTGCCCTGACAGTCCCTAGGAAACCCTACAAACTGATAGAAGGAACCTGGGCTGGCCCCTTTTCTTTTCCAGGGAAATGGCCAGTCTTTGTCTCCAGGGGTCTGCGGTCCTGAGTGTCCAGACGCCTCCAAAAAATCCAAACGAACAAGGATATGTGTCAGACCCAACCTGTACCCTCTTCAAACCTGTGCTACCTAGATATTCCCAAGGGAACTCTATCAACTGACAGCTGGAACCTGGGCTGGCAAGTTTCTTTCCCCAGGGAAAAGGGCCAGTCTTTGTGTCCAGGGATCTGTGGCCCGGAGTGGCCGGACGCCTCCAACAAATCTGAAAGATTAAGGATGTGCCCCAGACCCAACCTGCCCCTACATATAACCTCTGCTGCCCTGACAGTCCCAAGGGAACCCTACAAACTGACATCAGCATCCTGGGCTGGCCCCTTTTCTTTTCCAGGGAAAAGGGCCAGTCTTTGTGTCCAGGGATCTGAGGCCCGGAGTGGCCGGACGCCTCCAAAAAATCGGAACGATTAAGGATGTGTCCCAGACCAAACCTGCCCCTACATATAACTTCTGCTGCCCTGACAGTCCCTAGGAAACCCTACAAACTGATAGAAGGAACCTGGGCTGGCCCCTTTTCTTTTCCAGGGAAAATGGCCAGTCTTTGTCTCCAGGGGTCTGCGGTCCTGAGTGGCCAGACGCCTCCAAAAAATTCAAAAAAAGCAGGACTTGTGCAGGACCAAACATGCCCCAACCTCAACCCTGGGCTGCCCATAAATTCCCAAGGGAACCCCACAGACTGACAGCAGGAATCTCGGCTGACCACTTTTCCTTTTCAGAGAAAAAGGCAGGTCTTTGTCTAGTGGGGTCTGTGGGCCTGAGTTGCCGGACGCCTCCAAAAAATCCAAATGAACAAGGATATGTGTCAGACCCAACCTGCCCCCACCTCAGCCCTGTGCTGCCCTGACAGTCCCAAGGGAACCCTACAAACTGACAGCAGGAACCTGGGCTGGCCACTTTTTTTTTCTCGGGGAAAAAGGCCAGTCTTTGTCTCAAGGGATCATTGGCCCTGAGTGTCCAGGACGCCTCCAAAAAATAGAAACGAACAAGGATATGTGTCAGACCCAACCTGTCCCCTCTTCAAACCTGTGCTACCTAGATATTCTCAAGGGAACTCAATCAACTGACAGCAGGAACCTGGGCTGGCAACTATTCTGTCCCAGGGAAAAGGGCCACGCGTTGTCTCCATGGGCCTGTGGCCCTGAGTGGCTGGATGCCTCCAACAAATCTGAAAGATTAAGGATGTGTCCCAGACCCAGCCTGCCCCTACATATAACCTCTGCTGCCCTGACAGTCCCTAGGAAACCCTACAAACTGATAGAAGGAACCTGGGCTGGCCCCTTTTCTTTTCCAGGGAAATGGCCAGTCTTTGTCTCCAGGGGTCTGCGGTCCTGAGTGGCCAGACGCCTCCAAAAAATCCAAACGAACAAGGATATGTGTCAGACCCAACCTGTACCCTCTTCAAACCTGTGCTACCTAGATATTCCCAAGGGAACTCTATCAACTGACAGCTGGAACCTGGGCTGGCAAGTTTCTTTCCCAGGGAAAAGGGCCAGTCTTTGTGTCCAGGGATCTGTGGCCCGGAGTGGCCGGACGCCTCCAACAAATCTGAAAGATTAAGGATGTGCCCCAGACCCAACCTGCCCCTACATATAACCTCTGCTGCCCTGACAGTCCCTAGGAAACCCTACAAACTGATAGAAGAACCTGGGCTGGCCCCTTTTCTTTTCCAGGGAAAATGGCCAGTCTTTGTCTCCAAGGGTCTGCGGTCCTGAGTGGCCAGACGCCTCCAAAAAATTCAAACAAAGCAGGACATGTGCAGGACCAAACATGCCCCAACCTCAACCCTGGGCTGCCCTGAACTTCCAAGGGAACCCCACAAACTCTCATCAGGAATCTCGGCTGGCCACTTTTCCTTTTCAGAGAAAAAGGCAGGTCTTTGTCTAGTGGGGTCTGTGGGCCTGAGTGGCCGGACGCCTCCAAAAAATCCAAATGAACAAGGATATGTGTCAGACCCAACCTGTCCCCTCTTCAAACCTGTGCTACCTAGTTATTCCCAAGGGAACTCTATCAACTGACAGCAGGAACCTGGGCTGGCAACTATTCTGTCCCAGGGAAAAGGGCCACGCCTTGTCTCCATGGGCCTGTGGCCCTGAGTGGCTGGATGCCTCCAACAAATCTGAAAGATTAAGGATGTGTCCCAGACCAAACCTGCCCCTACATATAAACTCTGCTGCCCTGACAGTCCCTAGGAAACCCTACAAACTGATAGAAGGAACCTGGGCTGGCCCCTTTTCTTTTCCAGGGAAATGGCCAGTCTTTGTCTCCAGGGGTCTGCGGTCCTGAGTGGCCAGACGCCTCCAAAACATCCAAACGAACAAGGATATGTGTCAGACCCAACCTGTACCCTCTTCAAACCTGTGCTACCTAGATATTCCCAAGGGAACTCTATCAACTGACAGCTGGAACCTGGGCTGGCAAGTTTCTTTCCCAGGGAAAAGGGCCAGTCTTTGTGTCCAGGGATCTGTGGCCCGGAGTGGCCGGACGCCTCCAACAAATCTGAAAGATTAAGGATGTGCCCCAGACCCAACCTGCCCCTACATATAACCTCTGCTGCCCTGACAGTCCCAAGGGAACCCTACAAACTGACATCAGCATCCTGGGCTGGCCCCTTTTCTTTCACAGGGAAAAGGGCCAGTCTTTGTGTCCAGGGATCATTGGCCCGGAGTGGCCGGACACCTCCAAAAAAGCGGAACGATTAAGGATGTGTCCCAGACCGAACCTGCCCCTACATATAACTTCTGCTGCCCTGACAGTCCCTAGGAAACCCTACAAACCCCTACAGAACCTGGGCTGGCCTCTTTTCTTTTCCAGGGAAAATGGCCAGTCTTTGTCTCCAGGGGTCTGCGGTCCTGAGTGGCGAGACGCCTCCAAAAAATTCAAACAAAGCAGGACATGTGCAGGACCAAACATGCCCCAACCTCAACCCTGGGCTGCCCTGAACTTCCCAAGGGAACCCCACAAACTCTCATCAGGAATCTCGGCTGGCCACTTTTCCTTTTCAGAGAAAAAGGCAGGTCTTTGTCTAGTGGGGTCTGTGGGCCTGAGTGGCCGGACGCCTCCAAAAATCCAAATGAACAAGGATATGTGTCCAGACCCAACCTGTCCCCTCTTCAAACCTGTGCTACCTAGTTATTCCCAAGGGAACTCTATCAACTGACAGCAGGAACCTGGGCTGGCAACTATTCTGTCCCAGGGAAAAGGGCCACGCGTTGTCTCCATGGGCCTGTGGCCCTGAGTGGCTGGATGCCTCCAACAAATCTGAAAGATTAAGGATGTGTCCCAGACCAAACCTGCCCCTACATATAACCTCTGCTGCCCTGACAGTCCCTAGGAAACCCTACAAACTGATAGAAGGAACCTGGGCTGGCCCCTTTTCTTTTCCAGGGAAATGGCCAGTCTTTGTCTCCAGGGGTCTGCGGTCCTGAGTGTCCAGACGCCTCCAAAAAATCCAAACGAACAAGGATATGTGTCAGACCCAACCTGTACCCTCTTCAAACCTGTGCTACCTAGATATTCCCAAGGGAACTCTATCAACTGACAGCTGGAACCTGGGCTGGCAAGTTTCTTTCCCAGGGAAAAGGGCCAGTCTTTGTGTCCAGGGATCTGTGGCCCGGAGTGGCCGGACGCCTCCAACAAATCTGAAAGATTAAGGATGTGCCCCAGACCCAACCTGCCCCTACATATAACCTCTGCTGCCCTGACAGTCCCAAGGGAACCCTACAAACTGACATCAGCATCCTGGGCTGGCCCCTTTTCTTTTCCAGGGAAAAGGGCCAGTCTTTGTGTCCAGGGATCTGTGGCCCGGAGTGGCCGGACGCCTCCAAAAAATCGGAACGATTAAGGATGTGTCCCAGACCAAACCTGCCCCTACATATAACTTCTGCTGCCCTGACAGTCCCTAGGAAACCCTACAAACTGATAGAAGGAACCTGGGCTGGCCCCTTTTCTTTTCCAGGGAAAATGGCCAGTCTTTGTCTCCAGGGGTCTGCGGTCCTGAGTGGCCAGACGCCTCCAAAAAATTCAAAAAAAGCAGGACTTGTGCAGGACCAAACATGCCCCAACCTCAACCCTGGGCTGCCCATAAATTCCCAAGGGAACCCCACAGACTGACAGCAGGAATCTCGGCTGACCACTTTTCCTTTTCAGAGAAAAAGGCAGGTCTTTGTCTAGTGGGGTCTGTGGGCCTGAGTTGCCGGACGCCTCCAAAAAATCCAAATGAACAAGGATATGTGTCAGACCCAACCTGCCCCCACCTCAGCCCTGTGCTGCCCTGACAGTCCCAAGGGAACCCTACAAACTGACAGCAGGAACCTGGGCTGGCCACTTTTTTTTTCTCGGGGAAAAAGGCCAGTCTTTGTCTCAAGGGATCATTGGCCCTGAGTGTCCAGACGCCTCCAAAAAATAGAAACGAACAAGGATATGTGTCAGACCCAACCTGTCCCCTCTTCAAACCTGTGCTACCTAGATATTCTCAAGGGAACTCAATCAACTGACAGCAGGAACCTGGGCTGGCAACTATTCTGTCCCAGGGAAAAGGGCCACGCGTTGTCTCCATGGGCCTGTGGCCCTGAGTGGCTGGATGCCTCCAACAAATCTGAAAGATTAAGGATGTGTCCCAGACCCAGCCTGCCCCTACATATAACCTCTGCTGCCCTGACAGTCCCTAGGAAACCCTACAAACTGATAGAAGGAACCTGGGCTGGCCCCTTTTCTTTTCCAGGGAAATGGCCAGTCTTTGTCTCCAGGGGTCTGCGGTCCTGAGTGGCCAGACGCCTCCAAAAAATCCAAACGAACAAGGATATGTGTCAGACCCAACCTGTACCCTCTTCAAACCTGTGCTACCTAGATATTCCCAAGGGAACTCTATCAACTGACAGCTGGAACCTGGGCTGGCAAGTTTCTTTCCCAGGGAAAAGGGCCAGTCTTTGTGTCCAGGGATCTGTGGCCCGGAGTGGCCGGACGCCTCCAACAAATCTGAAAGATTAAGGATGTGCCCCAGACCCAACCTGCCCCTACATATAACCTCTGCTGCCCTGACAGTCCCTAGGAAACCCTACAAACTGATAGAAGAACCTGGGCTGGCCCCTTTTCTTTTCCAGGGAAAATGGCCAGTCTTTGTCTCCAAGGGTCTGCGGTCCTGAGTGGCCAGACGCCTCCAAAAAATTCAAACAAAGCAGGACATGTGCAGGACCAAACATGCCCCAACCTCAACCCTGGGCTGCCCTGAACTTCCCAAGGGAACCCCACAAACTGTCATCAGGAATCTCGGCTGACCACTTTTCCTTTTCAGAGAAAAAGGCAGGTCTTTGTCTAGTGGGGTCTGTGGGCCTGAGTGGCCGGACGCCTCCAAAAAATCCAAATGAACAAGGATATGTGTCAGACCCAACCTGTCCCCTCTTCAAACCTGTGCTACCTAGTTATTCCCAAGGGAACTCAATCAACTGACAGCAGGAACCTGGGCTGGCAACTATTCTGTCCCAGGGAAAAGGGCCACGCGTTGTCTCCATGGGCCTGTGGCCCTGAGTGGCTGGATGCCTCCAACAAATCTGAAAGATTAAGGATGTGTCCCAGACCCAGCCTGCCCCTACATATAAACTCTGCTGCCCTGACAGTCCCTAGGAAACCCTACAAACTGATAGAAGGAACCTGGGCTGGCCCCTTTTCTTTTCCAGGGAAATGGCCAGTCTTTGTCTCCAGGGGTCTGCGGTCCTGAGTGGCCAGACGCCTCCAAAAAATCCAAACGAACAAGGATATGTGTCAGACCCAACCTGTACCCTCTTCAAACCTGTGCTACCTAGATATTCCCAAGGGAACTCTATCAACTGACAGCTGGAACCTGGGCTGGCAAGTTTCTTTCCCAGGGAAAAGGGCCAGTCTTTGTGTCCAGGGATCTGTGGCCCGGAGTGGCCGGACGCCTCCAACAAATCTGAAAGATTAAGGATGTGCCCCAGACCCAACCTGCCCCTACATATAACCTCTGCTGCCCTGACAGTCCCAAGGGAACCCTACAAACTGACATCAGCATCCTGGGCTGGCCCCTTTTCTTTCACAGGGAAAAGGGCCAGTCTTTGTGTCCAGGGATCATTGGCCCGGAGTGGCCGGACACCTCCAAAAAAGCGGAACGATTAAGGATGTGTCCCAGACCGAACCTGCCCCTACATATAACTTCTGCTGCCCTGACAGTCCCTAGGAAACCCTACAAACCCCTACAGAACCTGGGCTGGCCTCTTTTCTTTTCCAGGGAAAATGGCCAGTCTTTGTCTCCAGGGGTCTGCGGTCCTGAGTGGCGAGACGCCTCCAAAAAATTCAAACAAAGCAGGACATGTGCAGGACCAAACATGCCCCAACCTCAACCCTGGGCTGCCCTGAACTTCCCAAGGGAACCCCACAAACTCTCATCAGGAATCTCGGCTGGCCACTTTTCCTTTTCAGAGAAAAAGGCAGGTCTTTGTCTAGTGGGGTCTGTGGGCCTGAGTGGCCGGACGCCTCCAAAAAATCCAAATGAACAAGGATATGTGTCAGACCCAACCTGTCCCCTCTTCAAACCTGTGCTACCTAGATATTCTCAAGGGAACTCAATCAACTGACAGCAGGAACCTGGGCTGGCAACTATACTGTCCCAGGGAAAAGGGCCACGCGTTGTCTCCATGGGCCTGTGGCCCTGAGTGGCTGGATGCCTCCAACAAATCTGAAAGATTAAGGATGTGTCCCAGACCAAACCTGCCCCTACATATAAACTCTGCTGCCCTGACAGTCCCTAGGAAACCCTACAAACTGATAGAAGGAACCTGGGCTGGCCCCTTTTCTTTTCCAGGGAAATGGCCAGTCTTTGTCTCCAGGGGTCTGCGGTCCTGAGTGGCCAGACGCCTCCAAAAAATCCAAACGAACAAGGATATGTGTCAGACCCAACCTGTACCCTCTTCAAACCTGTGCTACCTAGATATTCCCAAGGGAACTCTATCAACTGACAGCTGGAACCTGGGCTGGCAAGTTTCTTTCCCAGGGAAAAGGGCCAGTCTTTGTGTCCAGGGATCTGTGGCCCGGAGTGGCCGGACGCCTCCAACAAATCTGAAAGATTAAGGATGTGCCCCAGACCCAACCTGCCCCTACATATAACCTCTGCTGCCCTGACAGTCCCAAGGGAACCCTACAAACTGACATCAGCATCCTGGGCTGGCCCCTTTTCTTTTCCAGGGAAAAGGGCCAGTCTTTGTGTCCAGGGATCTGAGGCCCGGAGTGGCCGGACGCCTCCAAAAAATCGGAACGATTAAGGATGTGTCCCAGACCAAACCTGCCCCTACATATAACTTCTGCTGCCCTGACAGTCCCTAGGAAACCCTACAAACTGATAGAAGGAACCTGGGCTGGCCCCTTTTCTTTTCCAGGGAAAATGGCCAGTCTTTGTCTCCAGGGGTCTGCGGTCCTGAGTGGCCAGACGCCTCCAAAAAATTCAAAAAAAGCAGGACTTGTGCAGGACCAAACATGCCCCAACCTCAACCCTGGGCTGCCCATAAATTCCCAAGGGAACCCCACAAACTGTCATCAGGAATCTCGGCTGACCACTTTTCCTTTTCAGAGAAAAAGGCAGGTCTTTGTCTAGTGGGGTCTGTGGGCCTGAGTTGCCGGACGCCTCCAAAAAATCCAAATGAACAAGGATATGTGTCAGACCCAACCTGCCCCCACCTCAACCCTGTGCTGCCCTGACAGTCCCAAGGGAACCCTACAAACTGACAGCAGGAACCTGGGCTGGCCACTTTTTTTTTCCTCGGGGAAAAAGGCCAGTCTTTGTCTCAAGGGATCATTGGCCCTGAGTGTCCAGACGCCTCCAAAAAATAGAAACGAACAAGGATATGTGTCAGACCCAACCTGTCCCCTCTTCAAACCTGTGCTACCTAGTTATTCCCAAGGGAACTCTATCAACTGACAGCAGGAACCTGGGCTGGCAACTATTCTGTCCCAGGGAAAAGGGCCACGCGTTGTCTCCATGGGCCTGTGGCCCTGAGTGGCTGGATGCCTCCAACAAATCTGAAAGATTAAGGATGTGTCCCAGACCCAGCCTGCCCCTACATATAAACTCTGCTGCCCTGACAGTCCCTAGGAAACCCTACAAACTGATAGAAGGAACCTGGGCTGGCCCCTTTTCTTTTCCAGGGAAATGGCCAGTCTTTGTCTCCAGGGGTCTGCGGTCCTGAGTGGCCAGACGCCTCCAAAAAATCCAAACGAACAAGGATATGTGTCAGACCCAACCTGTACCCTCTTCAAACCTGTGCTACCTAGATATTCCCAAGGGAACTCTATCAACTGACAGCTGGAACCTGGGCTGGCAAGTTTCTTTCCCAGGGAAAAGGGCCAGTCTTTGTGTCCAGGGATCTGTGGCCCGGAGTGGCCGGACGCCTCCAACAAATCTGAAAGATTAAGGATGTGCCCCAGACCCAACCTGCCCCTACATATAACCTCTGCTGCCCTGACAGTCCCAAGGGAACCCTACAAACTGACATCAGCATCCTGGGCTGGCCCCTTTTCTTTCACAGGGAAAAGGGCCAGTCTTTGTGTCCAGGGATCATTGGCCCGGAGTGGCCGGACACCTCCAAAAAAGCGGAACGATTAAGGATGTGTCCCAGACCGAACCTGCCCCTACATATAACTTCTGCTGCCCTGACAGTCCCTAGGAAACCCTACAAACCCCTACAGAACCTGGGCTGGCCTCTTTTCTTTTCCAGGGAAAATGGCCAGTCTTTGTCTCCAGGGGTCTGCGGTCCTGAGTGGCGAGACGCCTCCAAAAAATTCAAACAAAGCAGGACATGTGCAGGACCAAACATGCCCCAACCTCAACCCTGGGCTGCCCTGAACTTCCCAAGGGAACCCCACAAACTCTCATCAGGAATCTCGGCTGGCCACTTTTCCTTTTCAGAGAAAAAGGCAGGTCTTTGTCTAGTGGGGTCTGTGGGCCTGAGTGGCCGGACGCCTCCAAAAAATCCAAATGAACAAGGATATGTGTCAGACCCAACCTGTCCCCTCTTCAAACCTGTGCTACCTAGATATTCTCAAGGGAACTCAATCAACTGACAGCAGGAACCTGGGCTGGCAACTATACTGTCCCAGGGAAAAGGGCCACGCGTTGTCTCCATGGGCCTGTGGCCCTGAGTGGCTGGATGCCTCCAACAAATCTGAAAGATTAAGGATGTGTCCCAGACCAAACCTGCCCCTACATATAAACTCTGCTGCCCTGACAGTCCCTAGGAAACCCTACAAACTGATAGAAGGAACCTGGGCTGGCCCCTTTTCTTTTCCAGGGAAATGGCCAGTCTTTGTCTCCAGGGGTCTGCGGTCCTGAGTGGCCAGACGCCTCCAAAAAATCCAAACGAACAAGGATATGTGTCAGACCCAACCTGTACCCTCTTCAAACCTGTGCTACCTAGATATTCCCAAGGGAACTCTATCAACTGACAGCTGGAACCTGGGCTGGCAAGTTTCTTTCCCAGGGAAAAGGGCCAGTCTTTGTGTCCAGGGATCTGTGGCCCGGAGTGGCCGGACGCCTCCAACAAATCTGAAAGATTAAGGATGTGCCCCAGACCCAACCTGCCCCTACATATAACCTCTGCTGCCCTGACAGTCCCAAGGGAACCCTACAAACTGACATCAGCATCCTGGGCTGGCCCCTTTTCTTTTCCAGGGAAAAGGGCCAGTCTTTGTGTCCAGGGATCTGAGGCCCGGAGTGGCCGGACGCCTCCAAAAAATCGGAACGATTAAGGATGTGTCCCAGACCAAACCTGCCCCTACATATAACTTCTGCTGCCCTGACAGTCCCTAGGAAACCCTACAAACTGATAGAAGGAACCTGGGCTGGCCCCTTTTCTTTTCCAGGGAAAATGGCCAGTCTTTGTCTCCAGGGGTCTGCGGTCCTGAGTGGCCAGACGCCTCCAAAAAATTCAAAAAAAGCAGGACTTGTGCAGGACCAAACATGCCCCAACCTCAACCCTGGGCTGCCCATAAATTCCCAAGGGAACCCCACAAACTGTCATCAGGAATCTCGGCTGACCACTTTTCCTTTTCAGAGAAAAAGGCAGGTCTTTGTCTAGTGGGGTCTGTGGGCCTGAGTTGCCGGACGCCTCCAAAAAATCCAAATGAACAAGGATATGTGTCAGACCCAACCTGCCCCCACCTCAACCCTGTGCTGCCCTGACAGTCCCAAGGGAACCCTACAAACTGACAGCAGGAACCTGGGCTGGCCACTTTTTTTTTCCTCGGGGAAAAAGGCCAGTCTTTGTCTCAAGGGATCATTGGCCCTGAGTGTCCAGACGCCTCCAAAAAATAGAAACGAACAAGGATATGTGTCAGACCCAACCTGTCCCCTCTTCAAACCTGTGCTACCTAGTTATTCCCAAGGGAACTCTATCAACTGACAGCAGGAACCTGGGCTGGCAACTATTCTGTCCCAGGGAAAAGGGCCACGCCTTGTCTCCATGGGCCTGTGGCCCTGAGTGGCTGGATGCCTCCAACAAATCTGAAAGATTAAGGATGTGTCCCAGACCCAGCCTGCCCCTACATATAACCTCTGCTGCCCTGACAGTCCCTAGGAAACCCTACAAACTGATAGAAGGAACCTGGGCTGGCCCCTTTTCTTTTCCAGGGAAATGGCCAGTCTTTGTCTCCAGGGGTCTGCGGTCCTGAGTGGCCAGACGCCTCCAAAAAATCCAAACGAACAAGGATATGTGTCAGACCCAACCTGTACCCTCTTCAAACCTGTGCTACCTAGATATTCCCAAGGGAACTCTATCAGCTGACAGCTGGAACTGGGCTGGCAAGTTTCTTTCCCAGGGAAAAGGGCCAGTCTTTGTGTCCAGGGATCTGTGGCCCGGAGTGGCCGGACGCCTCCAACAAATCTGAAAGATTAAGGATGTGCCCCAGACCCAACCTGCCCCTACATATAACCTCTGCTGCCCTGACAGTCCCTAGGAAACCCTACAAACTGATAGAAGAACCTGGGCTGGCCCCTTTTCTTTTCCAGGGAAAATGGCCAGTCTTTGTCTCCAAGGGTCTGCGGTCCTGAGTGGCCAGACGCCTCCAAAAAATTCAAACAAAGCAGGACATGTGCAGGACCAAACATGCCCCAACCTCAACCCTGGGCTGCCCTGAACTTCCCAAGGGAACCCCACAAACTGTCATCAGGAATCTCGGCTGACCACTTTTCCTTTTCAGAGAAAAAGGCAGGTCTTTGTCTAGTGGGGTCTGTGGGCCTGAGTGGCCGGACGCCTCCAAAAAATCCAAATGAACAAGGATATGTGTCAGACCCAACCTGTCCCCTCTTCAAACCTGTGCTACCTAGTTATTCCCAAGGGAACTCTATCAACTGACAGCAGGAACCTGGGCTGGCAACTATTCTGTCCCAGGGAAAAGGGCCACGCCTTGTCTCCATGGGCCTGTGGCCCTGAGTGGCTGGATGCCTCCAACAAATCTGAAAGATTAAGGATGTGTCCCAGACCAAACCTGCCCCTACATATAAACTCTGCTGCCCTGACAGTCCCTAGGAAACCCTACAAACTGATAGAAGGAACCTGGGCTGGCCCCTTTTCTTTTCCAGGGAAATGGCCAGTCTTTGTCTCCAGGGGTCTGCGGTCCTGAGTGGCCAGACGCCTCCAAAAAATCCAAACGAACAAGGATATGTGTCAGACCCAACCTGTACCCTCTTCAAACCTGTGCTACCTAGATATTCCCAAGGGAACTCTATCAACTGACAGCTGGAACCTGGGCTGGCAAGTTTCTTTCCCAGGGAAAAGGGCCAGTCTTTGTGTCCAGGGATCTGTGGCCCGGAGTGGCCGGACGCCTCCAACAAATCTGAAAGATTAAGGATGTGCCCCAGACCCAACCTGCCCCTACATATAACCTCTGCTGCCCTGACAGTCCCAAGGGAACCCTACAAACTGACATCAGCATCCTGGGCTGGCCCCTTTTCTTTTCCAGGGAAAAGGGCCAGTCTTTGTGTCCAGGGATCTGTGGCCCGGAGTGGCCGGACGCCTCCAAAAAATCGGAACGATTAAGGATGTGTCCCAGACCAAACCTGCCCCTACATATAACTTCTGCTGCCCTGACAGTCCCTAGGAAACCCTACAAACTGATAGAAGGAACCTGGGCTGGCCCCTTTTCTTTTCCAGGGAAAATGGCCAGTCTTTGTCTCCAGGGGTCTGCGGTCCTGAGTGGCGAGACGCCTCCAAAAAATTCAAAAAAAGCAGGACTTGTGCAGGACCAAACATGCCCCAACCTCAACCCTGGGCTGCCCATAAATTCCCAAGGGAACCCCACAAACTGACAGCAGGAATCTCGGCTGACCACTTTTCCTTTTCAGAGAAAAAGGCAGGTCTTTGTCTAGTGGGGTCTGTGGGCCTGAGTTGCCGGACGCCTCCAAAAAATCCAAATGAACAAGGATATGTGTCAGACCCAACCTGCCCCCACCTCAACCCTGTGCTGCCCTGACAGTCCCAAGGGAACCCTACAAACTGACAGCAGGAACCTGGGCTGGCCACTTTTTTTTTCTCGGGGAAAAAGGCCAGTCTTTGTCTCAAGGGATCATTGGCCCTGAGTGTCCAGACGCCTCCAAAAAATAGAAACGAACAAGGATATGTGTCAGACCCAACCTGTCCCCTCTTCAAACCTGTGCTACCTAGATATTCTCAAGGGAACTCAATCAACTGACAGCAGGAACCTGGGCTGGCAACTATACTGTCCCAGGGAAAAGGGCCACGCGTTGTCTCCATGGGCCTGTGGCCCTGAGTGGCTGGATGCCTCCAACAAATCTGAAAGATTAAGGATGTGTCCCAGACCCAGCCTGCCCCTACATATAACCTCTGCTGCCCTGACAGTCCCTAGGAAACCCTACAAACTGATAGAAGGAACCTGGGCTGGCCCCTTTTCTTTTCCAGGGAAATGGCCAGTCTTTGTCTCCAGGGGTCTGCGGTCCTGAGTGGCCAGACGCCTCCAAAAAATCCAAACGAACAAGGATATGTGTCAGACCCAACCTGTACCCTCTTCAAACCTGTGCTACCTAGATATTCCCAAGGGAACTCTATCAACTGACAGCTGGAACCTGGGCTGGCAAGTTTCTTTCCCAGGGAAAAGGGCCAGTCTTTGTGTCCAGGGATCTGTGGCCCGGAGTGGCCGGACGCCTCCAACAAATCTGAAAGATTAAGGATGTGCCCCAGACCCAACCTGCCCCTACATATAACCTCTGCTGCCCTGACAGTCCCAAGGGAACCCTACAAACTGACATCAGCATCCTGGGCTGGCCCCTTTTCTTTTCCAGGGAAAAGGGACAGTCTTTGTGTCCAGGGATCTGTGGCCCGGAGTGGCCGGACGCCTCCAAAAAATCTGAACGATTAAGGATGTGTCCCAGACCAAACCTGCCCCTACATATAACTTCTGCTGCCCTGACAGTCCCTAGGAAACCCTACAAACTGATAGAAGGAACCTGGGCTGGCCCCTTTTCTTTTCCAGGGAAATGGCCAGTCTTTGTCTCCAGGGGTCTGCGGTCCTGAGTGGCCAGACGCCTCCAAAAAATCCAAACGAACAAGGATATGTGTCAGACCCAACCTGTACCCTCTTCAAACCTGTGCTACCTAGATATTCCCAAGGGAACTCTATCAACTGACAGCTGGAACCTGGGCTGGCAAGTTTCTTTCCCAGGGAAAAGGGCCAGTCTTTGTGTCCAGGGATCTGTGGCCCGGAGTGGCCGGACGCCTCCAACAAATCTGAAAGATTAAGGATGTGCCCCAGACCCAACCTGCCCCTACATATAACCTCTGCTGCCCTGACAGTCCCTAGGAAACCCTACAAACTGATAGAAGAACCTGGGCTGGCCCCTTTTCTTTTCCAGGGAAAATGGCCAGTCTTTGTCTCCAAGGGTCTGCGGTCCTGAGTGGCCAGACGCCTCCAAAAAATTCAAACAAAGCAGGACATGTGCAGGACCAAACATGCCCCAACCTCAACCCTGGGCTGCCCTGAACTTCCCAAGGGAACCCCACAAACTGTCATCAGGAATCTCGGCTGACCACTTTTCCTTTTCAGAGAACAAGGCAGGTCTTTGTCTAGTGGGGTCTGTGGGCCTGAGTGGCCAGACGCCTCCAAAAAATAGAAACTAACAAGGATATGTGTCAGACCCAACCTGTCCCCTCTTCAAACCTGTGCTACCTAGTTATTCCCAAGGGAACTCTATCAACTGACAGCATGAACCTGGGCTGGCAACTATTCTGTCCCAGGGAAAAGGGCCACGCCTTGTCTCCATGGGCCTGTGGCCCTGAGTGGCTGGATGCCTCCAACAAATCTGAAAGATTAAGGATGTGTCCCAGACCCAACCTGCCCCTACATATAACCTCTGCTGCCCTGACAGTCCCTAGGAAACCCTACAAACTGGTAGAAGGAACCTGGGCTGGCCCCTTTTCTTTTCCAGGGAAATGGCCAGTCTTTGTCTCCAGGGGTCTGCGGTCCTGAGTGGCCAGACGCCTCCAAAAAATTCAAAAAAAGCAGGACATGTGCAGGACCAAACATGCCCCAACCTCAACCCTGGGCTGCCCTGAACTTCCCAAGGGAACTCTATCAACTGACAGCTGGAACCTGGGCTGGCAAGTTTCTTTCCCAGGGAAAAGGGCCAGTCTTTGTGTCCAGGGATCTGTGGCCCGGAGTGGCCGGACGCCTCCAACAAATCTGAAAGATTAAGGATGTGCCCCAGACCCAACCTGCCCCTACATATAACCTCTGCTGCCCTGACAGTCCCAAGGGAACCCTACAAACTGACATCAGCATCCTGGGCTGGCCCATTTTCTTTCACAGGGAAAAGGGCCAGTCTTTGTGTCCAGGGATCATTGGCCCGGAGTGGCCGGACACCTCCAAAAAAGCGGAACGATTAAGGATGTGTCCCAGACCGAACCTGCCCCTACATATAACTTCTGCTGCCCTGACAGTCCCTAGGAAACCCTACAAACCCCTACAGAACCTGGGCTGGCCTCTTTTCTTTTCCAGGGAAAATGGCCAGTCTTTGTCTCCAGGGGTCTGCGGTCCTGAGTGGCGAGACGCCTCCAAAAAATTCAAACAAAGCAGGACATGTGCAGGACCAAACATGCCCCAACCTCAACCCTGGGCTGCCCTGAACTTCCCAAGGGAACCCCACAAACTCTCATCAGGAATCTCGGCTGGCCACTTTTCCTTTTCAGAGAACAAGGCAGGTCTTTGTCTAGTGGGGTCTGTGGGCCTGAGTGGCCGGACGCCTCCAAAAAATCCAAATGAACAAGGATATGTGTCAGACCCAACCTGTCCCCTCTTCAAACCTGTGCTACCTAGTTATTCCCAAGGGAACTCTATCAACTGACAGCAGGAACCTGGGCTGGCAACTATTCTGTCCCAGGGAAAAGGGCCACGCGTTGTCTCCATGGGCCTGTGGCCCTGAGTGGCTGGATGCCTCCAACAAATCTGAAAGATTAAGGATGTGTCCCAGACCAAACCTGCCCCTACATATAACCTCTGCTGCCCTGACAGTCCCTAGGAAACCCTACAAACTGATAGAAGGAACCTGGGCTGGCCCCTTTTCTTTTCCAGGGAAATGGCCAGTCTTTGTCTCCAGGGGTCTGCGGTCCTGAGTGGCCAGACGCCTCCAAAAAATCCAAACGAACAAGGATATGTGTCAGACCCAACCTGTACCCTCTTCAAACCTGTGCTACCTAGATATTCCCAAGGGAACTCTATCAACTGACAGCTGGAACCTGGGCTGGCAAGTTTCTTTCCCAGGGAAAAGGGCCAGTCTTTGTGTCCAGGGATCTGTGGCCCGGAGTGGCCGGACGCCTCCAACAAATCTGAAAGATTAAGGATGTGCCCCAGACCCAACCTGCCCCTACATATAACCTCTGCTGCCCTGACAGTCCCAAGGGAACCCTACAAACTGACATCAGCATCCTGGGCTGGCCCCTTTTCTTTTCCAGGGAAAAGGGCCAGTCTTTGTGTCCAGGGATCTGAGGCCCGGAGTGGCCGGACGCCTCCAAAAAATCGGAACGATTAAGGATGTGTCCCAGACCAAACCTGCCCCTACATATAACTTCTGCTGCCCTGACAGTCCCTAGGAAACCCTACAAACTGATAGAAGGAACCTGGGCTGGCCCCTTTTCTTTTCCAGGGAAATGGCCAGTCTTTGTCTCCAGGGGTCTGCGGTCCTGAGTGGCCAGACGCCTCCAAAAAATCCAAACGAACAAGGATATGTGTCAGACCCAACCTGTACCCTCTTCAAACCTGTGCTACCTAGATATTCCCAAGGGAACTCTATCAACTGACAGCTGGAACCTGGGCTGGCAAGTTTCTTTCCCAGGGAAAAGGGCCAGTCTTTGTGTCCAGGGATCTGTGGCCCGGAGTGGCCGGACGCCTCCAACAAATCTGAAAGATTAAGGATGTGCCCCAGACCCAACCTGCCCCCTACATATAACCTCTGCTGCCCTGACAGTCCCTAGGAAACCCTACAAACTGATAGAAGAACCTGGGCTGGCCCCTTTTCTTTTCCAGGGAAAATGGCCAGTCTTTGTCTCCAAGGGTCTGCGGTCCTGAGTGGCCAGACGCCTCCAAAAAATTCAAACAAAGCAGGACATGTGCAGGACCAAACATGCCCCCAACCTCAACCCTGGGCTGCCCTGAACTTCCCAAGGGAACCCCACAAACTGTCATCAGGAATCTCGGCTGACCACTTTTCCTTTTCAGAGAACAAGGCAGGTCTTTGTCTAGTGGGGTCTGTGGGCCTGAGTGGCCAGACGCCTCCAAAAAATAGAAACTAACAAGGATATGTGTCAGACCCAACCTGTCCCCTCTTCAAACCTGTGCTACCTAGTTATTCCCAAGGGAACTCTATCAACTGACAGCATGAACCTGGGCTGGCAACTATTCTGTCCCAGGGAAAAGGGCCACGCCTTGTCTCCATGGGCCTGTGGCCCTGAGTGGCTGGATGCCTCCAACAAATCTGAAAGATTAAGGATGTGTCCCAGACCCAACCTGCCCCTACATATAACCTCTGCTGCCCTGACAGTCCCTAGGAAACCCTACAAACTGGTAGAAGGAACCTGGGCTGGCCCCTTTTCTTTTCCAGGGAAATGGCCAGTCTTTGTCTCCAGGGGTCTGCGGTCCTGAGTGGCCAGACGCCTCCAAAAAATTCAAAAAAAGCAGGACATGTGCAGGACCAAACATGCCCCAACCTCAACCCTGGGCTGCCCTGAACTTCCCAAGGGAACTCTATCAACTGACAGCTGGAACCTGGGCTGGCAAGTTTCTTTCCCAGGGAAAAGGGCCAGTCTTTGTGTCCAGGGATCTGTGGCCCGGAGTGGCCGGACGCCTCCAACAAATCTGAAAGATTAAGGATGTGCCCCAGACCCAACCTGCCCCTACATATAACCTCTGCTGCCCTGACAGTCCCAAGGGAACCCTACAAACTGACATCAGCATCCTGGGCTGGCCCATTTTCTTTCACAGGGAAAAGGGCCAGTCTTTGTGTCCAGGGATCATTGGCCCGGAGTGGCCGGACACCTCCAAAAAAGCGGAACGATTAAGGATGTGTCCCAGACCGAACCTGCCCCTACATATAACTTCTGCTGCCCTGACAGTCCCTAGGAAACCCTACAAACCCCTACAGAACCTGGGCTGGCCTCTTTTCTTTTCCAGGGAAAATGGCCAGTCTTTGTCTCCAGGGGTCTGCGGGTCCTGAGTGGCGAGACGCCTCCAAAAAATTCAAACAAAGCAGGACATGTGCAGGACCAAACATGCCCCAACCTCAACCCTGGGCTGCCCTGAACTTCCCAAGGGAACCCCACAAACTCTCATCAGGAATCTCGGCTGGCCACTTTTCCTTTTCAGAGAAAAAGGCAGGTCTTTGTCTAGTGGGGTCTGTGGGCCTGAGTGGCCGGACGCCTCCAAAAAATCCAAATGAACAAGGATATGTGTCAGACCCAACCTGTCCCCTCTTCAAACCTGTGCTACCTAGTTATTCCCAAGGGAACTCTATCAACTGACAGCAGGAACCTGGGCTGGCAACTATTCTGTCCCAGGGAAAAGGGCCACGCGTTGTCTCCATGGGCCTGTGGCCCTGAGTGGCTGGATGCCTCCAACAAATCTGAAAGATTAAGGATGTGTCCCAGACCAAACCTGCCCCTACATATAACCTCTGCTGCCCTGACAGTCCCTAGGAAACCCTACAAACTGATAGAAGGAACCTGGGCTGGCCCCTTTTCTTTTCCAGGGAAATGGCCAGTCTTTGTCTCCAGGGGTCTGCGGTCCTGAGTGGCCAGACGCCTCCAAAAAATCCAAACGAACAAGGATATGTGTCAGACCCAACCTGTACCCTCTTCAAACCTGTGCTACCTAGATATTCCCAAGGGAACTCTATCAACTGACAGCTGGAACCTGGGCTGGCAAGTTTCTTTCCCAGGGAAAAGGGCCAGTCTTTGTGTCCAGGGATCTGTGGCCCGAGTGGCCGGACGCCTCCAACAAATCTGAAAGATTAAGGATGTGCCCCAGACCCAACCTGCCCCTACATATAACCTCTGCTGCCCTGACAGTCCCAAGGGAACCCTACAAACTGACATCAGCATCCTGGGCTGGCCCCTTTTCTTTTCCAGGGAAAAGGGCCAGTCTTTGTGTCCAGGGATCTGAGGCCCGGAGTGGCCGGACGCCTCCAAAAAATCGGAACGATTAAGGATGTGTCCCAGACCAAACCTGCCCCTACATATAACTTCTGCTGCCCTGACAGTCCCTAGGAAACCCTACAAACTGATAGAAGGAACCTGGGCTGGCCCCTTTTCTTTCCAGGGAAAATGGCCAGTCTTTGTCTCCAGGGGTCTGCGGTCCTGAGTGGCCAGACGCCTCCAAAAAATTCAAAAAAAGCAGGACTTGTGCAGGACCAAACATGCCCCAACCTCAACCCTGGGCTGCCCATAAATTCCCAAGGGAACCCCACAAACTGACAGCAGGAATCTCGGCTGACCACTTTTCCTTTTCAGAGAAAAAGGCAGGTCTTTGTCTAGTGGGGTCTGTGGGCCTGAGTTGCCGGACGCCTCCAAAAAATCCAAATGAACAAGGATATGTGTCAGACCCAACCTGCCCCCACCTCAACCCTGTGCTGCCCTGACAGTCCCAAGGGAACCCTACAAACTGACAGCAGGAACCTGGGCTGGCCACTTTTTTTTTCTCGGGGAAAAAGGCCAGTCTTTGTCTCAAGGGATCATTGGCCCTGAGTGTCCAGACGCCTCCAAAAAATAGAAACGAACAAGGATATGTGTCAGACCCAACCTGTCCCCTCTTCAAACCTGTGCTACCTAGATATTCTCAAGGGAACTCAATCAACTGACAGCAGGAACCTGGGCTGGCAACTATTCTGTCCCAGGGAAAAGGGCCACGCGTTGTCTCCATGGGCCTGTGGCCCTGAGTGGCTGGATGCCTCCAACAAATCTGAAAGATTAAGGATGTGTCCCAGACCCAGCCTGCCCCTACATATAACCTCTGCTGCCCTGACAGTCCCTAGGAAACCCTACAAACTGATAGAAGGAACCTGGCTGGCCCCTTTTCTTTTCCAGGAAATGGCCAGTCTTTGTCTCCAGGGGTCTGCGGTCCTGAGTGGCCAGACGCCTCCAAAAAATCCAAACGAACAAGGATATGTGTCAGACCCAACCTGTACCCTCTTCAAACCTGTGCTACCTAGATATTCCCAAGGGAACTCTATCAACTGACAGCTGGAACCTGGGCTGGCAAGTTTCTTTCCCAGGGAAAAGGGCCAGTCTTTGTGTCCAGGGATCTGTGGCCCGGAGTGGCCGGACGCCTCCAACAAATCTGAAAGATTAAGGATGTGCCCCAGACCCAACCTGCCCCTACATATAACCTCTGCTGCCCTGACAGTCCCTAGGAAACCCTACAAACTGATAGAAGAACCTGGGCTGGCCCCTTTTCTTTTCCAGGGAAAATGGCCAGTCTTTGTCTCCAAGGGTCTGCGGTCCTGAGTGGCCAGACGCCTCCAAAAAATTCAAACAAAGCAGGACATGTGCAGGACCAAACATGCCCCAACCTCAACCCTGGGCTGCCCTGAACTTCCCAAGGGAACCCCACAAACTGTCATCAGGAATCTCGGCTGACCACTTTTCCTTTTCAGAGAAAAAGGCAGGTCTTTGTCTAGTGGGGTCTGTGGGCCTGAGTGGCCGGAC